>NC_037673.1:97595194-97781517 GCF_003255815.1 Theropithecus gelada
TTTCTCTTTTATTCATGAGCTGAATTCTTTTTTCTTTTACTAGCTTGTGAAGATATATTAAAACAATTTCTAATAAGGTGTATCTGAATGATGTACATGTTGGGATAAGGCCAAAAGATTTTGAGATGCTACATTTTATTGAGAAAATTATGATTCTCTGACCGTGAAATCTCTTCAGACTGTTGAACATGAAAATGGGGCAATCTTTCTTTAAAATAGCTATCAAGAGTAAAGGAAGGCGAAATAATACATTCTCTACCAATTCTCCAGGAAAAAGTAGATGTACTTTATCTATAAATTCAGCTCAAGGGAATAGTTTAGTGCTATTTCCACTATAGCAGTCTGTCACAAAGATCATCAAGTCTGAAAGAAACTAGCTAAAATCTCTGAAACTAGGTGCCTTATTGTAGTCTAAAAATACAATATCATGGATATAAGAATCAAAAACTTCCTTCTCTCATGTACTGTCCCAAAAGGCATGATTACAGTCCTCATGACATTTCATACCTAGGAAAACTTAATAATTTTTATAATTCATAATGTGCCTGAATCATTAATTCCTTCTATGCAACGATGTTTTCCTGAGTCTTTGCCTAGTATGTATGTAACGTTGCAGGTACGTAATGTATTTTTGAGTAAATTACTTCTGTCAGATTAGAAAATAATCTGTATTAGTTGGTTCTGGCTGATACAACAGAATACCCATAGACTGGGTGGCTTAAAAAGCAAAACATTACGTTTTAAAACTTACACTGGAAGTTCAAGGTCAGGATGCCAGCATGATCCAGTTTTCTCTTTTTTAAAAAATTTCAACTGTTCTTTTAGATTCAGGGGTTACATGGTAGCTTTGTTATACCGGTATATTGCCTGATGCTGAGGTTTGGGCTTCTATGGATACCATAACCCAGGTACTGAGCACAGTACCTAATAGGTACTATTCAACCCTTGGCCCCCTACCTCCCTCCCCACTCTAGTAATCCTCAGTGTCTATTGTTCCCCTCTTTATATCCAATGTGTACCCAATATATAGCGCCCTCTTCCAGGTGGGAAAATATGATACTTGGTTTTCTGTTCCTGTGTTAATGGGCTTAGGAAAATGGCCTCCAGCTTCATCCCTATTGCTGCAAATGACATGATTTTGTTCTTTTTTTTTTTTTTTTTTTTTTTTTGGAGACGGAGTCTCGCTCTGTCGCCCAGGCTGGAGTGCAGTGGCCGGATCTCAGCTCACTGCAAGCTCCGCCTCCCGGGTTCACGCCATTCTCCGGCCTCAGCCTACAGGCGCCCGCCACCGTGCCCGGCTAGTTTTTTGTATTTCTTAATAGAGACGGGGTTTTACCCTGTTAGCCAGGATGGTCTCGATCTCCTGACCTCGTGATCCGCCCGTCTCGGCCTCCCAAAGTGCTGGGATTACAGGCTTAAGCCACCGCGCCCGGCCGATTTTGTTCTTTTTTAAGACCTACATAGTATTCCATGGTCTATATGTACATTTTCTTTATTCAATCCACCATCGATGAGCACCTAGGCTGATTCCATGTCTTTACTATTGTGAATGGTGGTGCAATGAACATACAAGTGCATCCATCTTTTTGGTAGAATATTTATTTTCCTTTGGGTATATACCCAGTAATTGGACTGATGAGTTGAATAGGAGTTCTGTTTTACATTCTTTGGAAATCTCCATATTGCTTTTCATAGTGACTGTATTAATTTACATTTCCACAAACGGTATATAAGCATGTATAAGCATTTCCCTTTCTCTCCAGCCTTGCCTGTCATTTATATATTCATACTTTATTTCAGAAATAATTAAGTTATATGAAAAGGAAGTAAATATTTCTGACTTTAGCAAGTAGGTTGGCATTTTCTCCCAATAGCTGTTACCTAATTCCTGTCAAGTGACTCATAGTGCTCACTATCATGCATTATGACGTGCGAAGGGTGACCTTGTTTATACACTTTCACTTTTGCTCTTTCAACACAGGACATTTCCTCTGTGCTAACAAGGCTGAAGTAAATTGCTACTAAAACAAGTTCAGCCCCTTAGTTGCTACCATCTTGCCATTAGATAAAGTTCCAGGTACCATATCTTTTATCTTTTATTGGACACTGAAATTTTGGATATCTTTCCTCAATACTTTAATTCTATTTTGCTGAGCAAAATCTGGAAACCATTGTGTAGGAAAGTTTTTCCTCTCTCTCTCTCCATCTCTCTCTCCAGTCTCTTGGTATTTAAATTTGTGTTCTTTTTTCTTGGTGCTCAGTATTTACTTTACAGTATAGTAAAACTGTAAAGTTTTAGTTAGGGGTGTGCGTGTGTGTGTGTGTGTGTGTGTGTGTGCATGTGTGTGTTTGCGTGACTTCAAGCCACACCTGACCTTTTTTAATGCCAGTTTTTGGGAGCGTGGCCTCAGCCAAGATCTTATGTCTTACTTGACTAAGAGGTTGTTAAAGGCAGTGATGTGCTGGAGTCAGCTAACCTAGACTTGTAAAAGCCAAATGTGTATATTTTGTTTAATATTTTTATTGACTCATAATATTTATACATATTTGTAGGGTATATGTGATATCTTGTTGCATGCATAGAATGGCGAATGATTAAGTCAGGGTATACCTCTAGTATTTATCACTTCTCTATGTTTAGAACATTTCAAGTCCTCTCTTCTAGCTAAATTAAAATATACAATACATTGTTGTTGACTATAGTTACCCTACTCTGCTATTAAACTTATTTCTTCTATCTAACTGTATGTTTACACCCATTAACCAATCTCTCTTTGTCTCTCCCACCTCCATGACACACCCTTCCCAGCCTCTGATATCTCTCATTCTACTCTTTACCTCCACGAGATGTGGAGTTAGCTCCCACATGTGAGTCACCATATGCAATATTTGTCTTTTTGTACCTGGCTTATTTCACTTAACATAATGACCTCCAGTTCCATCCAAGTTGCTGTAAATAACATAACTTTCACTCCTTTTTCATGGTCAAATAGTTGGTAGAAATGGAAATTGGTATAGGCACTATGGAAAACAGTAGGGAGATTTCTCAAAAACTAAAAATAGAACTACTATGTGTGCGATCCAGCAACCTGACTACTGCATATTTATTCAAAGGAAGAGAAATGATATAAAAGGAATATTTGCACCCCCATCTGTATGGCAGCACTATTCACAATAGCAAAGGTATAAAATCGACCTAAGTGTCTATTAAGAGACAAATGAATTAAGTAAATATATCATATACACACAACAGAATACTCTTCATCCATTTTTTTCAAACTTTTTGTGCAAAGACTTCACTTTGGTAACTTGGAATTGCCTCTGATGGAAGTACTTACATAAGGCATATTGGTAATCAGTACAGATCAGAGCCTTTTCCTTTATAGAGAGCTATTATGATTATGAGGGTTCAATTGTGAGGTCGGGGTCTACATTTACAAATATTTTTGATTTGAGAGTCAAGAATGGCAATGCTAGTTCCTTTTATCATCCTGTAACCCTGTCTTCCCTGAAAGCCTAGGATACTATGAATATGCTTTGATTTTATCAATGGCATTTGTAGTACATCCAAAACTAAATTCTGGTAAGATGGATTACTTGCTAGAAAGATATCTGCAATAAACATTTTGATTTTGATAGATAATTGCCCTGTATTTTAAGATTTTGTACTTCTACTAACAGTACATAAAAAATGTACATTTATTTCTCAACACTGTCACAAGGGTTTGGTGTTTGCAAGTGATTAACCATTCTGAGAAGTGAAAAAAAAAATATTCTTTTGGCTTGCACTTCTTTCATGGCAAGTTATAGTGAATTATCTTATGTATTTATTGACCATTTTATATTTGTTTCTGTTTTGGTGCCTAGCACTTTCTTTTGATTCTTTCTCAGAGTTTCCATCTCCCTGCTTACATTATTCATGTGCATGTGGTACTCTTTCTCCTTTAGAGCACTTGCCACATTAGCCATAGTTATTTTAAATTCCTATTTGGATACTCCAAAATCTCTGTTACATGTGAGTCTAGTTCTGATGCTTGCTTTGTTTTCAGGCTGTGTTTTTTGTCTTTTAGCATGCTGTGTAATTTTTTGTTGAAAGCTAGACATGATATAGCAGAAAAAAGGAAGTTAGGTAAATAATTCTTTAGTGTAAGGTTTTGTTAATCTAACTAGGAGTTAGGCTGTATTTACTATTCGCCTTAGCTATAGGAGTGAGAAGCTAAATTTCCTCTAATGTTATTTTTTCTATGCTGTTGTTTTTAGGCTTTTCTATAGACTTCTTATTAAATAGGTCTGAACCTTGCAGTTCTTTCAGCTGTAATTCTTTGTTCTTATACAGAATCCCAATTAATGTGACAGTAAGATTTAGGAAGTAGGGAATCATTCTAAAATTCTACAATGAGGTCTAATTATTTTAGTGCACCTGTACCCCTGGGCTGTGACCTTTACAAATGCTTTTCACTTCTTCTTCTCACTTAGACAAAACATCAAGTCTAGAGGGGGCTGGTGTTTGGTATT
The DNA here is from genome assembly GCF_003255815.1 of Theropithecus gelada. Classification (NCBI taxonomy): domain Eukaryota; kingdom Metazoa; phylum Chordata; class Mammalia; order Primates; family Cercopithecidae; genus Theropithecus; species Theropithecus gelada. The sequence goes on from NC_037673.1 coordinate 97,599,710, forward strand.
TCCCTTCCTGAAAGGTCAGTTGTGTTCTGGTAAAATCCAAATTACTTAGTCTCTGGTAAAATAGTTTTCTTGAAGGATGGACTTTTACTGAGAACAGAATCTCTGGGTGCATTGCAAAAATGAGTACATGTCTGATCATCCTGCCATAAGGATATTTTTCTCCAGTTTTCTTAATGAGAACCTGGGGAGACTCTTAGAAGTAAAACTCTAAGAGAGAGTGTGGCAGCCCAACTAAGACTGGACATGCAAGAGTATTTATCTCCCAAGCTAGCTCATGCTCAATCTCCAGCAACTGGTCACTCACCTGTTCATTGTTTTTAGTTATACTGGCTCCAGATATGGGCTTCTGCTCCTAGAATAAGTAGTTATTCTCTGTGTTTGCCGATTTCTCCAGTTTTCAGGGTACAGTTTGCCCTGCGACCTCAATTTTCGGATAGATTAAAGGAGAGTTGTTGATTTTCAGTTTGGCCTTTTTCTTGTCCTGAGGATAAAGATGATGATTTCTAAACTATTTTTTTTATGTTGAACAGACTATGAAATATTAATTTTTTCAGGAAACTGATTTTTATCTCTTTTAAAAGTATTGAACTCTTCTAAATTCTATTTCATGTATCCATTGGAAAAGCATATTTAATGTACAATGCGAACCTTATAAGTTAATTTTAAATACATCCTATGACTAATTTGGAAGACCTTAGGGACATAATTAGCCCATCTTTGTGTCAGTTCCTCTTCTATAAAATGATATTAATAACAATTTGTCTATAAGCTAAAGATGATTATATGTTCTTTTGCTTGATAAATACTAGGTATCCAGATTGAACACTAGTTGGCAAACTAAGACCTTTAGTCAAATTCAGCTCACCAATTGTTTGGTAATTACAGTTTTATTAAAACACAAGTGTTCATATTAATCTGTTTATTAACCATGGCTCTTTTGTGCTACAATGTCATAAATTGATAGTTATGAGAGACTGTATGGAACACAGTGTCTAGAATACTTATCATCCATTCTATCTGGTATTTTACAGACAAAAAAATTGCTGATCCCCGGTCTAGATTGTATTGAACTTCTTCCACCACCATGTATGTCAGTGGTTCTCAAACTTTATCAGAGAGTGATAAAGACAGTGTATCTTATTAGAGCACAAAATTGCTAGACTCCCAACTCCAGAATTTCTGATGAAGTTGATTTTGGATGGATCCTAATCATTTGCATTTCTAAAATATTATCTGGTAATGTTGATGCTGCCAGTCCAGGAACCACACTTTGAGAACTACTGACCTAAAATATTTTATGAAAGAAATACAAATATCCCAAGAAGCTAAAGTTTATATGTAGTTATTTCCTGAGCTCACATTAACTTGTTTTTCCTAAGTTCAATTCCTCATGCAAAAAAAAAACAAACAAAAACCTCTAAACTCAGTGACACAGCTGGAAGTACTAGAAAGACTAAACATGTTTCACATGAAATCTTTCTAATGCATTCTATCTCCATCAGCTGAAGCCATTGACCATTTCCAGCATGCTATTTCTCCAACTCCACCTTCATAGCTGTGAGCCAGGCAATATTTCCTACAGGGTACAGCCTCCTAGAATTAGATATGGATTAGTCTGTTCTCACACTGCTATAAAAATACCTGAAAGTAGGTAATTTATAAAGAAAAGAGGATCAATTGACTCATGGTTCTGCAGGCTGTGCAGAAAGCATAGCAGCTTCTTCCTCCAGGGAGGCCTCAGGAAATTTCCAATCATGGTGGAAGACAAAGGGGACGTGAGGCACTTCATATTGTCAGAGCAGGAGGAAGAAAGAGAGTGAAAGGGGAGGTGCTGCACACTTTTAAACAATCAGATCTCATGAGAGCTCACTCACTATAATGTTCCAAGAGGGGATGGTACTGAACCATTCATGAGAACTCTGCTCCCGTGATCCAATCACCTCCTACCAGGTCCCACCTCTAATGCATGGGGATTAAAACTTGACATGAGATTTTGGTGGTGACACAGATGCAAACTGTATTATCCTACCCCTATCCCCTTCAAAATCTAATTCCTTCTAATATTACAAACTACAATCATGCCTTCCCAACAGTCCCCCAAAGTCTTAACTCATTCTACCATTAACTTAAAAGTCCGAAGGCCAAAATCTCATCTGTGACGAGGCAAGATCTTCTGCCTGTGGGCCTGTAAATTCAAAAACAAGTTAGTTACTTCCAAGATACAATGGAGGTACAGGCATTGGGTAAATACTCCTGTTCCAAAAGGGAGAAATCAGCCAAAAGAAAGAGGTTACAGGCCTTACACAAGTTCAAAACCCAGAAGGGCAGCAATTAAATCTCAAAGCTACAAAATAAACTCCTTTAACCCCATCTCTCATATCGAGGGATTAATAGCGCAAGAGGTGGGCTCCCAAGGCCTTGGAATGCTCTATCCCAGTGCCTTTCCAGGGTTCAACTCCCACAGTTACTCTCAAGGGCTGTTATTAAGTGCCTGCAGCTTTTCCAGGTGCATAGTACAAGCTGTCAGTGGATCTACTATTTGAGGGTCTGAAAAACAGTGGCCCTCTTCTCACAGCTCCACTAGGCAGTACCCCTGTGGGGACTCTATGTGGGGGCTCCAACTCCACATTTCCCCTCTCCACTGACCTAGTACAGGTTCTCCATGAGGACTCCACCGCAGCAGCAGGTTTTTACCTGGACATCCAGGCTTTTCCATACATCCTCTTAATCTAGGCAGAGGCTCCCAAGCCTCAACTCTAACAACATGTGGAAGCCAACAAGCCTGATGGTTTGCCCTCCATGAAGCAGTATTCTGACCTGAGGATGGCTGGAGTTGGAGCAACTAGTATGTGGAGAGAAGTGTCCCAAGGCTGTGCAGGGCAGTGGGGCCCCATACGTGGCTCAGGAAACCATTCTTCCCTCTTAGGCCTCTGCACCTGTGATGGGAGGGGCAGCTACAGAGGTCTCTGAAATGCCTTCAAGGTGTCCCCATTGTCTTGGCTATTAACATTTGGCTTCCCTTTGTTTATGCAAACTTCTGCGGCCTGTTTGAATTCCTTCCTAGAAAATGTGTTTTTCTTTTCTACCATATGGCCAGGTGGCAAATTTTCCAAACTTTTATGCTCTGCTTCCCTTTTAAATTAAGTTCCAGTTTCAGATAATTTTTTTACTCGTGCATATAGGCATAGATAATTGGAAGCACCCAGGTCACTTTTTAAATATTTTACTGCTTAGAAATTTCTTCCACCAGATACCTTAAATCATGACTCTCTAGTTCAAAGTTCCACAGGTCCCTAGAGTAGGGGCAATCTTTGCTGAAGTATAGCAAAAGTGACTTTTATTCCAGGTCCCAGTGAGTTCCTCATTTCTATCTGAGAACTCTTCAGCCTGGATTTCATTTTCCATATCACTATCAGCGTTTTAGTCACAACAATTTAACAAGTCTCTAGAAATTTCCAAACATTCCCTTATATTCCTGTCTTCTTCTGAGCCCTCCGCACTCTTCCAACCTCGGCCTATTACCCAGTTCCAAAGTGGCTACCACATTATCAGGTATATTTTTAGCAATACCCCACTCCTGGTACCAATATTATGTATTAGTTCATTCTCTCACTGCAATAAAAAACTGCTTGACACTGGGTAATTTATAAAGAAGAAAGGCTTAATTGGCTCATGGTTCTGTAGGCTGTACAGTAAACATTGTGGTTCTGCCTCTCAGAAGGCCTTAGGAAACTTCTAATCATGGCAGAATGCAAAAACTGAGTGATGCACTTCACATGGCCAGAACAGGAGGAAGAGAGACAGTAAAGGGGGAGGTGCTGCTCACTTTTAAATAACCATATCTTATGAGAACTCACCAAGGGGAGGATGATACAAAACCATTCTTGAGAACTCTGCCCCTATGACCAAATCACCTCACACAAGGTCCCACTTCCAACACTGGGGATTATAATTAAATATGATATTTGCATGGGGTCACAGATCCAAACCATATCAAATGCTTTTACAGTCTTCTTATTGTGGTAAGATCAAATTGTCTTTAAGTATGACTTGGGAATCTGTGGATAATAAAGGAAAACTAGAGGAGCTATGCTTGTGAGGGTAGGAGATAGTCAGTTTTTTACTTGGAATTTTTTTTTTAATGTCTAAATTATCATACTATGAATTACCTATATATTGTAATTGGGTTGACTACATTTTATGATTATATTTTGAGTCCTATGGAAAATCGTAAAGAAAAAATTATTCCAAGCTCATGTATAAAATCCATAGAAAATTTACTATTGTAAAGGCATGGTCAGAAGAATAAGACTGAGGGAAGGATGGACAAGGGACAAATAGAGAAACATCACATAAATTGAAACCTTCTTTCTGACTACCTGTTGTATGGATCTCACAGCTCTTTTTCCACATTGTTTCCCCTAACATTTTTCCAAACTGATCTTAAACAAACTAACTGCCTTAAAATAGTTTTTGGGAGGCTCCACTTTGGGAGAACGTGCTCAAGTAAGAAAACAATTATCCCTTTATTTTCTACATATGTTTAATTTTAGTTTCAGATAGACAAGAAGCTCTTCCAGGAGAGGTGACAAATAAGCCATGATTTCAGGTATCAGTTGGTTAATGTTTAGTATGGGAGATGATTGAAGTCAAAACCACATGAAAACCAAATGAACTTTGAATCAGAAAGTTATTATGTCCTAATTATAATTAACACTAGCCTTTTAGACACCTATTATAGTATCTTAGGAGTTCTAGAATGACATTTTGTCTTTTTTCCAGAGTCAAACCGGTGCATATTTCTAATTTTGCTCACAATTTTTTCTTTAGAAGTAGTCTTTGTTTTTTGCCATATACTCCCAGTAATGTGAATACTGAAGTTAGGAGACTGATCATGGTTTTACATATACTGAAAATACTGATAAAAATACTGGTGATTACTATTCAATCATCATAGTTTAAAAATAGTTAACTTTGTTTTTGCCCCTTTGATTCAGTTATTTTACAGAGTTATTCATTTATTTGCTTTTAACCATGAAGCAACATAGCTTTTTTGACTTATCACCCATACTCACACCTGAATGAGTTTACTTGGCAGGTCTATGCACATTGCACAATGTACCTGTAGTTTCAATTGTTTACTGCCTTCTATCTGTTTTTGATTGTATCTCATGGATTTCCTTGATATTTTCCTAAGAAGGACATTAAATTTTTATTATTCTCCTTGTTTTCTTTTATTTATAAAGCAGATAGAGGCCATCCTAGTAGGTTTTTCAAAAATGCACACAGAAAGTATATAGACTAATGAAATAGGCTTATGCAATATTTTGCCATATAATTTGATACCTCACAAAAATTTAGATGTATTTAAAGTAGCTAAAAATGAGTTCCTTTTTATATGATTTATATATTAATATTGGTAAATTTACATTCCAATTTTATATAACAGAAAGAAGACAGTTTCAGTAAAGAGTTAAAAATATAGCTAAACAAATATGTCTATAAGTTAGGTTTAGTAACAATTAGTTTTATTGAGCCAAAACAACTGTACAAAAATTTGAAAATTCAAATAGAATTTTTGCTTTCAATAAAATTATTTTGTAATGTCTTCCTAAATAATTAACCTAATTTGTATGTCAGCGTCAACCCCTACTGCACTGGAATGGTAAATTCTCATATATTATTTCTTCACAAAAAAATGTTTTAACACAAAAATTTTTCAATTGTTATGCATAATCAATAGAATACATTGTCAATTCTTTAGTTTGATATTTGAGGCTAGGTATATAGATTTTCAAGCTCCCCTGTTGTTATCCAACATAAGTAGATATCAATATATGCATATTATACATTCACAAATTTTAGGTGCACAATATGAAAATTATTAGTAATTTTATGCAGTTGTGCAAGCATCAACACAATCTAATCTTAGAACTTTTCCGTTACACTAAAGATTTCCATATGCTTTTTTGTGGTTAAATTCCTCATTCATACCTGACTCCAAGTGATCATTTATCTAATTTCTGTCTCTATAACTATGCCTTTTTTAGAAATTTCACATAGCATACCATGTTATATATATAGGGTTTTTGTTTGTTTGTTTGTTTTTTCTGATTACCTTCTTTCATTGTAACATGTTTTGTACAAGATCTATCCTTATTTCATTTATTTAATAGGAAGTCCTTTCCCAGTTGCTTGTTTGTGTCAGCCTTGTCACAGATCAGGGGGTTGCAGGTGTGTGGCCTTATTTCTGGGCTCTCTATTCTGCTCCATTGGTTTATATGTCTGTTTTGGCACCACTACCATGCTGTTTTGGTTGCTGCAGCCCTGTAGTACGGTTTGAAGTTAGATAATGTGATACCTTCTACTTTGTGCTTTTTACTTAGGATTATCTTGGCGACTTGGGCTCTTGTTTTGTTTCCATATGAATTTTTAAATAGTTTTTTTCCAGCTCTGTAAAGAATGTCATTGGTAGTTTGATAGGAATAGCTTGAATCCATAAATTGCTCTTGGCAATAAGACCATTTAATTGTATTAATTCTTTCAACCCATGAGCATGGAATGTTTTTCCAATTGCTTGTGTCATCCCTGATTTCTTTGAGCGGTATTTTGTAGTTCTCATTGTAGACTTCTTTCACCTCCCTGGCTAGGTGTATTCCTAGGTATTTTATTCTTTTGGTAGCAATTGTGAATGGGATTGTGTTCCTGATTTGGCTCTTGGATTGATAAATGCAAAAATCCTTCACAAAATAGTGGCAAACCAAACCCAGCAGCCCATCAAAAACTTATCCAAGAGGGTCAGATAGGCTTTTTCCCTTGGATGCAAGGTTGGTTCAACATACCCAAATCAATAAACATGATTTATTACATAAATAGAACTAAAGACAAAAGATACATGATTATATTAATAGATACAGAAAATACTTTTGATGAAATTCAACATCCATTCATGTTAAAAAAAAAACTTTCAATAAACTAGATATTGAAGGAACATAACTCAAAATAATAAGAGCCATCTGTGACACACCAACAGTCAACATCATACTGAATAAGCAAAAGCTGGACACACTTCCCTTGAAAACCAGCACAAGACAAGGATGCCCTCCCTCACCATTCCTATTCAACATAGTATTGGAAGTCCTGGCCACAGCAATCAAGCAATGGAAAGAAATAAAGGCCATCCCAATAGAAAAAGAGGAAGTCAAAACTATCCCTGTTTGCAAACAACATGATTCCATAGCCCCGTAGTCTTGGCCCAAAAAGTTCCTTCAGCTGATAAACTTCAGTGAAGTCTCAGCACACACAATGAATGTACAAATATCACTAGCATTCCTATACACCAACAACAATGATACCTCTTGATAGCATTAATATGCTTTTCTATGATGACTAATGACGCTGAGACATTTGTGTATCTCCTTCAGTGGAGCACCTGTTCAAATATTTTGCTAATTTTATTCTAATAGGGATGTTTATCAATTTCTTATTAAGTAACAAAGTGTTTTCTATATTACGGATGAAAGTTGTTTATCAGATATATACTTTGAATATATTTTTACCATTTTCTTTGCAGTGCGTTTGAAGAGCAAATATTTTGCATTTAATGAAAGTCAATACTTTTTAAAATTTATTGATTGTGCTTTCCACATCATATTAAAGAAAACTGTGCCTAACTGAACGTCACTAAAAGTTTCTCCTATGTTTTCCTTTATATGTTTTTAGATCTATAATCTATGCTGAGTTTATTTTTGTAAACAATAAACTAAGTAAGGGATAAATTATTTTTATATGGATATCCAATTTTTCCAGCACCATTTTTTGAAACAACATTTTTTCTTTCACTCAAACATCTTGTCTACTTTTCAAGATAAATTGGCTGCACAAGCAAGTAAGAATTCATTTCTAAATTATTTACATTATTTGACCTATCTGAATGGTTTCATGCAAGTAAGCTGCTCTCTTCATTACTCTACTTTATAATAAGGTTTAAAATAAAGTGAAAGCCCCTAAATCTCTAATTTTTCAAATTGTCCAGCTATTCACTAGATATTTTGCATTTTCATTTGCATTGATAATCAGCTTATGAATTTCTACAAATATGCCTGTTAGTATTTTGATGGAGGTTTTATTACATGTATATATTAGGGGATAATTAGCATATTAACAATATTTAACTATCTACTATGTGAATTAATTGTATCTATTTATATGAGTCTTTTTTGTTAAATTTTTTCTTAAGTATTTGATTATTTTTAATATTATTGGGAATGAAATTGTATTCTTAATCATATTTTTCATTATTTGTTGCTAGTGTATAGAAATGCAATTGATTATTGTATATAGTGGTTAATTTCTGTATCTATTGGGATGAACTTGTAATTTTTATGCTATTATATTTACATATTAGTTAATTAACATATTAATTTATTTTCAGTTAGTAAACTACCCTTGCAATACTGAGTTAAATACCACTTAGTCTTGATTTATGCTCATTTTTATATGTTGCTAGATTTGATATGCTTATATTTCTTTAGAGCTTTTATGTTTAGGCTCATGAGAGATAGTGATTTAAAATTTCCTTTCCTGAGGTTATCTTTTTTCTTCCAAATTTAGTATCAGAATAATACTGGAGTAATACAAAAAATTGGGATTTGCATCCTTGTTCTTTACTTTTGAAAAAATGATTTTGTAGGATTAGTACAGTTTTTTAAATATTAAACACAATGCACTACTAAAGTTTTCTGAACTTGGGCTTTAATTTGCAGGAAAATGTTTACTTAAATATTTTTACTTGTTATTGGTCTACTCAGATTATCTATTATCTTTTTATTTAGTTTTGATGAATTGATGTCTAAGAATTTGTTCATTTTATGTATATTGCCCAGTTTTGCAGAAAGTTTTATTTTCATAATTCCATATGTTTCCTTTAATTTCTGTAGATAACAGTAATATAACACTTTTTGTTCAATTATTGTATATTATTTCTCTTTTTTTCTTGGCCAGTCTAGTTAATGATATACCAGCTTTGATGTTATTTACCAATAACCAACTTTTGGTTCCAGTTATTTCTTCTATTGCTTTTCTATTTATATTTCATTGACTTCTACTTTGATTTTGTTTCCTTTTATCTTCTTTTTTTGGTTTAATTTTATCTGCTTATTTATTGGTTTATATGCTTATTGCAGTATTTTTTAATTGAGGATTTGATTGTTAATTTGAGAACTTTCCTTTTTTAAAGCTCTAAGTTTCTTTCTAATCACTGCTTTACCTGAATGCCATACATTTTTATATGTTGTATTTTCATTTTCATTCAGTTCAAAATATATTGTGTTGTCCCTCACTGAGTTCTTCTTTGACACATGGGTTATTTAGAACTGTGTAAGCTGCTGAATACTTGGGGATTTTCCAAATTTCCTTTTATTATTGATTTATAATGTAATTCATTGTAATCAGAAAACATATTGTGAATGATCTCAATTCTTTTAATTTCATTAAAGTATTTTTAGAGCCACGCATATGGTCTATACTGCAAAATACTCCTTTGTTCTTGAAAAAAAGGTATATAATTCTGTTTTTATGTGAAATATTCTACAAATATCAATTTAGTTTATTTGATAGTGTTATTCATATCTGTCATACACTCACTGATATTGTGTCAATTATTAAAAGTTGCATATTAAATTTTTCAACCCTATGTTACTTTCTGCTTTTGATTCTGTCAATTTTTGTCCCTTGTATTTTAGGGCTTTACTATTGTTTGTGCACATTTATAATTGTACAGCTTTTTTATTCATTGGCGTTGGTACATTGTAAAATATCTCTGTGACTAGTGCTGCAATTGACATGGAGTCAAGCTAAATGCCTGTAAATGACAGATTGAATAAAGAAAATGTGGTACATATACACCATGGAATACTATGCAGCCATAAGGAAGATAGGAATGTATTATACTCAGCAAACTAACACAGGAACAGAAAATCAAATACTGCATGTTCTCACTTACAAATAGGAGCTAAATTATGAGAACCCATAAACATAAGGAAACAACAGACATTGAGGTCCACTTAAGGGTGGAAGGTGGGAGGAGGGAGAGAAGCAGAAAAGATAACTATTGGGTACTGGGCTTAATTCCTGGGTGATGAAATAATCTGTACAACAAAACCCCATGACATGAGTTTACCTATGTAACAAACCTTCCATGTACCCCCAAAACCTAAAATAAAAGTTCAAAAAAGGAAATATATAAATTACAAAAGGGATAAAATGATAACATGAGTTTTTAATGACAGTTGAGAACAAAGTATTTTTATGACACTGATGATATTAATAAAATCCACTTTTGTTATTTCAAAAATAAAAATCTCTTTGTATGTAATAATACTTCTTGTTCTAAAATATGTTTTGTCTTACATTAAAATAATTGCTCCGGCTCTCTTACGGTTACTGTTTGCATCATATAACCTTTACCATAGCTAGCTATTTTTATCGTCTTGATTTCAACAAATACTCTTATACTTCACCTTTAACAGTTTGGCTATGTTGTGTCTATGTATTTATATTTATTGCATATCAGAATTGCTGATGTGCTTAATATGTAGATTTATGTTTCTCATCAAACTTGGATTTTTTTTGCCATTTATTTACATTTTTGCCTGTCTTTCCTCTCCTTCTGGGGTCCTCGTTTAGTATGCAAGTATACTTAATGTTGCCCCATAGTATATTTTCTCTGACATATAAGTTGCCTGTGTCATCTTCTTATGTGTAAACTCAACTATTTTCTCCTCTTTCTTAGAATGTCTCTGAACTTTTTTTATTGTAGAAACTTAGGCATTTAAGGTCATATAGCTTTGTAATTCTTAATTCTAATATTTTAGAAGGTTTTAATTTTCTTCTTTTTGCTATTGATATTTTTAACTATAATAACTTGTAAGATCTGTTGAATTTCATTTCCTCTCAATGTGCGGCTGCTTTTTACATTCTTTTTTCTTTTTAACTTGGATTCCTAGGGGATGCACCTGTGTTTGCAAAGGTTAGTATTCAGCCACAGGTTTGGCAGAGGTTATGTTTGAATATCTTAATTTAGTCATGTTTCCATTCTCTATCAAAGGATCTCACAGTGGGATGGACAGTGCATTCAAGAATTAGGCATTTTCCAAGTCCATCCTGGATGTTACTTTTGAATAGGCTTTTTCTGCCTCATTTGTTTGCATGTGCAACCTCCTAACAAGCCATGAATATGTGCAGAAATAGTCCCACACATATTGGATCACCTGATATAGGAGACAAATACCAAGTAATTCACTGAGGGGAAAGAACAAAATTTGATTGACACTTTACAAAAGGGAGTTAGAAATGCCCAATAAGCACATGAAAGGATGGTTAATATTTTAGTCATCTGGAAAATATAAGTTATAATCATAATAAAATAACGCTATTCATAACTTGAATGGTAAAAGTGAAAAAAACTCTAAAATCACAAAGTGTTGATGAGGATAGTTAATAACTTCAACTTTCATACATTGCTAATATCCATTTTAAATATAAAACACAATGGAAAAGTGATAGTTTCTAAAAATAATTAATGAGCTCTTGCCATTCAATCCAAACATTCCACTCTTAAATATTTGTTTAAGATAAGCAAAATCACAAAGTCTAGTGTATAAATGTCCATGGTAGCTTTATTCACAGTAGCAGAAATAAATCCAGGTATCTACCAAACATAGCATTGCACACCTACATAGTAGAATGTTATTCAGTAATAGAAATAAATATGTATATACCAGAAAATAATTACTGATACCTGAAACATAGATTGATATAAAAATCAGTGTTCTAAATGAAGGAAGCCAAACTCAAAAACTTATTTTATGATTCCATTTATATAAAGTTCTAGAGATTTCACATGAATCTATAAATAACAAAAAGGCAATCAGTGATTGCCTGTGGCTAGGGGCAGCTGAAAAGATGGACTGCAAATGGCCATGGGGAAAATTTTGTAGAGGATGGAAATACTCTGTTTCTTGATTGCAGCATTAGTTTCATTTGACAAGACAAAACTCACAAAATTGTAGATTTGATAGTTTTTGTATATCTGTATGCACGTGTATACATATATAATATTCCATGTCAATGCAATTGATAACATCTATGATTAACACACATATTATTACCCTTAATTATATGGTCTCTTTCTCTTCATAAACCTGCATATAAATTACAGCTGTCCCTCTGTACTGGTTGGGGGATTGGTTCCAGGACCCCTACATATTCCAAAGCCTAAGCATACTCAAGCCTTGCATTGGGCCCCACAGAACCTGCACATATGAAAAGTTGGCCCTCCATATACATGGCTTTGCATCCTGTGAATACTATATTTTCCATCTAAGTTTGGTTGAAAAAAATTCACACATAAGCAGACTGGCATAGTTCAAGGATCAATGGTAAAGACATATGAATGTGCTCCAAGAGTGACAAAGAAAGCAATATAAAGACAATAGGGACACCTAAGTTTTAAGACTTTAGAATGCAAAATGTTAGTCCTTCTATGCACAAATAATCAGCTTAATCCAGATTTGACAATTTTAAATAAGTTTGGCTAAAATAAATTATACACCATATCCTAAGTATTTTCTAATTTATGCTTCATAAATGATTATTAAAACCAATTATACATACTATTATAAGAATAAACAAGCAAGAAATAAACTTCCACCTAGTTACAGGCACTGTGGAACTATAAATAATAAAAAATTGAATTATTATGGTTGAATTAAGACAAAAATCTAAGTCTTGCTTTATTTTACATAATTTTGCAAAGCAATCATTTTTTAAAGAATGATTCAGGAAAAAACCCAACTAATATGTCATTTTTGAAGATGCAAAATTTAGTTACTTGCTTGACAACCATCATTACCTGAGTTTTTCACCCACTGTTTTAAGCCCTGGGATACAGACAAATAAGTCTGTTATGGTTCTTGGCCTCACTGAAGTTAAAATTCAGTAGGGGGAAGCAGACAATGCTTTCTATATAAAAACATTTTTAAAATCTTTTTCTAAGTGCTATAAACAGAATATACATGTGATAAAGAACAGTAATAATTGTGAAGTTGAGGGTGGCTACTTAATTAAGTAGGTGTGTACTTTCAAAAGGGACTGCTTATCTGAGGAGTCTGAATGAGAGTTACTTGTGTGACCGTCTCCAGGAAGATCACTCAAACATAAGTCATAAAGAGCAAGCACAAAGTACTGGAGACCAGAATGGGCTACATATACTTCATGTAAAGAAGGAATTCAATTGAGCCTGAAGATAGTGGATCAGATTGGGGTGGGGTGAGAAGTTGGGTGAAAAGAGTTGACGTATTAATTTCATTGATTTACCAAAGAGTATTTTTTTCTAATTAAAGTTCCTCAAATTCTAGTTCTCCTGAACTATATTTTTAGCTTTCAAGGTAATCATGCCTATTGAATAGACATTCTAAGTATACTAAAAAAAAAAAAAAAAAAAAAGTAAGGTAAAATAAAATTGGAGTTCTCGCAAAATTTTTTCCTACAAATAACACTTTAAAAAATCTGTAACTGTAAAACTCACAAATACTTTATGTTTAATATTTGCTAGCTTGATTATATAAATGTTGTTAAAAATTGGAGATGTCCACTCCATTAATTGAACATGAGATTTAAAGAATTGAGTTATATCTTGGTAATCTGAACACTGATGGATGTACACGTTGGCAATTCACACCATAGGTTATCTGGAACTCAAGCAGTTTAGCAATCTAAAATGTGAAAGACTGTTTTTACTTCAGGCAGAAATTGCTCTTTAGATTTAACTTGAATCTCTCAGTAATTTTTTAGAGTTTGAGCAAATGAATGTCTAATAAAAAGTTGCATATGTCGGCTGGGCACGGTGGCTCATGCCTGTAATCCCAGCACTTTGGGAGGCTGAGACCCTCAGATCACAAGGTCAGGAGATTGAGACCATCCTAGCTAACACGGTGAAATCCCGTCTCTACTAAAAATACAAAAAATTAGCCGGCCGTAGTGGCGGGCGCCAGTAGTCCCAGCTACTCGGGAGGCTGAGGCAGGAGAATGGTGTGAACCCGGGAGGAGGAGCTTGCAGTGAGCTGAGATCCGGCCACTGCACTCCACCCTGGGCGACAGAGCGAAACTCCGTCTCAAAAAAGAAAAAAAAAAAGTTGCACTTGTAAATACAAAATTTAACTTTATATTCACTGCTGCTCAACTGACTTTCAACCGCTCATATGTTCACTTTCTCAGAAATTTCTGGTTGACTAATCTGAAAGCTTTAACCTTTGGAATTTATTAAATAAAAATGTTATCCCATGGCCCCAAATATCAGATTTAATTAATGTTTTTAAGATATTTATTGCCTTAGCCACATTTATAATTTAATTCAGATACCCAACTTCTCTAAGATGTCAGCTTCTAAGTGTTTAGAGATCAAATACTGAAGCAGGTTTTCATGTAATGCTTGATTAGTGATCTTTAACCAGCAGCTGTCTCCGATCTTCCATTCACTTTTCATGTTTCAGACCTTTGGAATTTCTTACAAAATCCAAAATACAACGTTACTTAATAGGTCATATTCTAAAATAAACTGATTTGTATTGCTATAGCCATTTTATGGGAGAACAAATAAGATTTTTAAGTAAATAAATGAATATATAAACACATATAAGTATATATGAATAGACAGCTAACAAAAAGAAACAATGCAAGAAAAGAGTTGGTGCCATCTTTGAGTTAAGTAGTATGTACTAGGCATGGAGTTAGGTGCTGAATATGCGTTGTCTTTAAAGCTAAGAGGTGTTACACATACATATTGTTATCACATCACATACAAATAGCAGAGATACAAAAAAATTTGGTTAAGCTAAATGAACAATAAAGACAAAGAAACCTGATTCAAAACCTAGTGCTTATGCGCCCAGGGCTCCGCTTTTTGTCCTTCGTGCCGTTTGCCACTAAGTGATTTAATGTCAAAAGCTATGAATTAATTGATATCTCATTATTAGTATTAGTCTGCTTTGGTTTCATGTCTTAATGGATATTAAAAGTTATAATAGCATTATTCATAAGGACAGTAACCTGGCATTTGCCTTAAGCAGAATGGGAGAGGGGGTTCTATGTATCGACTGGGTCCCAAAGAGTTTCTTTTCAGGGCCCTTTACTTGACTACAAGTCATCAAATGATTGTCTTCATTTTACTCATGACCAACTCTACTGACAAACAGTTTTAAAAACATATTAATAGGAATACGTATTTTAACATGTATTTTTCTACCCTTTTCTCTTCCTCATCTGTATCATCTAAAGATAATTCTGCCTTTTTTACTTAACGTTTTCTCACTTTAACCTTCTTAGAAGGGGCCTGTCATGAGGAATTTTTGGTGTAAGATTTGGAGAAACCAGAGGAATAGAAGCAATAAAACAAATTTAGTATATTCTAGATAGAGATGTTGCGAGATCAAAAGAAGTGTACAAGTTCTGGGCTCATAGAAAGGTGAGAAAGGATGGAGTGGGGTGGGATGGGTTAAGATTAAAGCGCTGAGATAGCCATGAGCACCCAGTGTTGAACGGAGTTTTTTCTGGCTTGGATAGTGACAATCTTTGGGATTTGAGAAGTAGATTTAGAATTGATGAGTTGATAAAGAGGGATATTAGAAAGTTTTACAGGTACTCTGGATTATTGCATGACACTCTTGGAAAGGCCACATACCACTAGCTGTACAGCAATGCTTATATGCTTATTTATCTGTGTGTATATATAAACACACACACACACACACACACACAAACACAGAGAGACTAGAAAGCTGTTGCAGAGAGACACTGGTACAGTAAGGCTATATTGTAATATCTCATAAGGGGATTCATGCTTTAAATAAGAAAGGAAAGTTTGCAACTGTTTATCATTACTGTGAATGACCTTAGATATAAATGACTAAGGCAATTTCTACCTCACAAAGAAAGAAGGAGTGATAAGATCTATTTCTCTGTCCTAAATTCGGATTCAAGATGCTGAGACTTTTGAAGCTATTCAGAAAGAATAATCTGCTCACCAGATTCATTATCTTATAATGACTCACTCTCATTTTAAACACAATTTGAGGTGCTTTGTTAAAACACCTTTCTGTATATGAGAGCTGCGTATTTCATCCACAATTTTGTGTAAAGAATGTATTAAATAATTTGCAACCTAACAAGAAGGGAGTCTCTTACTACCTTTTAAAAAAACGATTCCTAATACAATACACTGTAATCTTTTAAATACATTATAATAAATGAATTGATCAATTTCAAAATCAATGTGTGATCTTGGATTATGTTCTCTTGAAATAAATCCCACTACAAAGCTGAATCCTGTAGGTTTCATTAACGACACTGATAAAAAGATAGAGATGAGGCCAATGAGTGACCAGGCTAATGAGAAGGGAAAGTAGAGGTTAGTGAAAGTAGGAATGATGTTATATGGAAAAATATTGAACAGCCTAAATCAGCAAAATTATCTCTGAAAACAGAAAAAGATAATAAAACTTCAAGTGATCAGAAAATACTATAGTAGGTTATATTTTATTGGATTTCTTTTTTCAACCATATCAAGCAGATATAAGCATATTAGGATATCACATTTGAAAACAAAGTCATTATCTCTGGTATCTTATTTCAGAGCTGTATTCTTACCAAATACAGCTTACAGGGCAGCACTACTTTTTCAGGATTCACACAAGCAGTCAGGTGTACAGATGAGATCAGAGACATATATTTGTTTTCTCTCAGCCAGTGTGGTCCACTCATTCACTGTCATATAAATCATTTTCAAACCAACATTTTCTTGAATTCAGTGGAGACATGTAAAAACAGATTGCGAATAACTCAATAAAATGGATACAGTGATATAAGCGTAATTTTAAGACTTGTTTGAAAAATATCTAATAAAAATGTTATTATGTAAATAGCTATTAACATTTTTTCTACAGAAATAGGAAATGCAGTACAGAGAGCTACATGTTTAGTGCATTAAAATAGCATGAATCTTCTGGTACTTATATGTAAAGTACTTTAAAGTACTTTAACATATATTTAACATTAATATATATGTAAAGTAACTTTAACAAAGTGACTTACGCCTATTCTAGAATCTGAAATTATTTCCAAATTGCTTTGTGAAAATACTTTACATATAGGTTCAAATATAAAACCACTGATACAAGGTTATTGTTATAACTTTCAATATAAAACGAAACGCATTTGAAGTAAATGCAAACAAAATGGAATAGGGGAAATTCTCAATGTCTGGTTCTAAATTTATTGTTTTTCTATCTTCCTCTCTGGAGCCACACAATACTCAATAGAGACTACTGTTGGATCTTGGAAGGTGAGTCTCAGGTTTAAAATTCTTAAATATCATGGGGAAAACAAGTGAGAATTCCACTGACAAAGGCTGAGGACGCAGCAGCAGCAGATGACACACTGGCGTTTCTTAGATACAGGTTGGAAAAGCAGTGGATTTCAAGGTGACCTGAGTCAAAATTACTGGTTTATTACATCAGAGAAGAGTTGTAAGTACCAGCATGCTATTTATGCTCTCGAAAAGCTTTGCCTGCTGACATTTTGTGCTGGAATAAAATAAGAACCTCCATCATGTTGAGAAGGAGATGACTGCCCCCCGCTCCTCCTGATGGGTTTTAGACCAGAGATGTACCCTTGCTGAGATAGTAAATCTGCCAACTCATTAGCTACTGGCTCTCTGAAAGAAAGGGAAACCAAAACGAAATACAGAAATGAGATAAAACAACAATAAAATAAACTACTTTCTGCTGCCTTTTATTTATGAAATAGTGGTGAGAAAGAGAATATTCAGAAAGCAAAAGAGGAAAGTGACATAATGTCTTCAAAGGGACAAGAATAAAACTTGTAGATAACTTTCAACTTAAACAATTAAAAACAGAAAACAATGTAATTAAATAACATACCAAGCAACATAAAATTTTATAAACAGTGCTATGGGCTGGATTGTGTCCCCCACAAAATCCGTATGAAAGCCCTAACCTCCAATGTCACTATATTAAAAATGGAGCCTGAAGGGAGGTAGCTACTGTTAAAGGAGATCATAAGGTTGGAGTTCTAACAGGATTAGTGTCCTTACAAGAAAAATACCAGAGAGGCTTCTCTCTCTCTTTCTCCTCTCTCATGTACAAAGAAGTCATGTGAGCACACAGCACAATGGGATGGCAGACAACGATGAGTATGAGAAGAGGTCTCTGAATGAAACCTACCTATCTGATACCTTGGCCTTGGTCTTCCCAGTCTCCAGAACCTTAAAAAATAGATTTCTGTTGTTTAAATCACCCAGTCCGTGGCATTTTGTTATTGCAGCCCAAGAAGACTAATATAACCAGCTAAATGGTCTCTCCAAATGAAACAAGATAAAGGCATTTTTGGGGAAAAAAAAACAAAAACAAAAACAAAAAAACCTTGCATTTTTCATTGACAACCATATTTAAAAAGGTTTTATTTAGGTAAAAATGAAATGATACCAGTTCAATGATAAGGTAAAGAGTGATTTTAAGAATTAACATGAGAAATCTAAATTAGTATTGTCTGTGTTAAATAATATAATAATATTATATAGATTAAATCTATGTAGAATTAAAACGGTAGTTATGTGCTGGAAATCGCTTGGCTGTTCATGTTCCTCTACTGTGGATACACTGCTGATCTCAAAAGACTTTTCCCATATGGAAGTGCCATGTTTATTCTCCTCACACTTATTCAATACTTTTATAAATTCATTAAAATGCATATTTTTAAAAATACACTTTGATTTTTGAATAGCTTTAGATTTACAGAAACATTGTGAACCTAGTACAGAAGGTTCCTATATACCCTACAACCAGTTTACTCTATTGTTGACATTAATATGCTACATTTGTCACAAGTAATAAATCTGTACTAACATATTATTATTAAATAAAGTGTATACTTTACAATTTCCAGTTTTTAATCTAATGCCTTTTTTTTTCTGTTTTAGAATCCCTATCAGGATACCACATTATATTTGGTAACGATGTCTTCTTAGGCCCCTATTGGCTGTAACAGTTTCGCAATCTTTTCTTGTTTTGAATGACTTTACAATTTGAGGGGGGCTGGTGAAGTTTCTTTTTAATTTGAGTTTGTATAATACTTTTCTAATGGTTACAGAGGTTTATAGGATTTGGGGAGGAAAACCACAGATTTCTGTTCAAGGTTTCTACATTTGCTCAAGATATTTTTTTCTTTGTGAGTGTGGTGCTTATTGTAATCTTTGGAACACAAAATAATATATTTGAAGAATGATAAATGTTCAGTTAAAACTTGTGACTCGCTACAAAAAGTATAGTATTAGCTTAATTCTTTATTCAGAGCAAGTGAATATGTTTGGGTGAATAACTGTCAATTAAGACCAAGCTGAATGTGTTTACTTCTAGTTATTTTTCCTTAGGGACAAAACAAGTTTATGTGAATAAACTTGTGCTAGGTTTTTAAAAACCTGTTATGCATCAGAATAGTGAATCCCATTATGTGAACTATCAATGCTTTCCCAGGAAAACTGAGCACAAAGCCATTTTCCCACAACTTTGTCTACCATTATTCACAAAATAGAATATACAGACATGGCAGGGCCATCAGGTAGGTCCAGACATAAGGTATTCTATTTAAAACAAATCAGAATTATTATAAGAGCATTTGTTTCTTGATTCTCTTTGGACATTAATAATGGAGGCTTTCATTTTATATGAATCAATTAAATTTTCACTAATTTTTGAACTGCCAAATGAATAGCCATTTACTGAGCTCTTATTGTATGCCTCACACTATGATAGTCAGTTCTGTGTATCACAGAAAATGAGAATATGGTTTCTGTATTCAATAAAAAGAATATTTGGAGACATTCATTTGATATAGAAAAAAGTTCAAAATGAGATTAGAGAATGAATAATGGGAAGAGACTTCTGAGACTAGAATTGTCAGAAAGTTGTGATGAAGAAGGCAGAACACTTGCTGGATCTGACTTATATGCCTTGGATCACAGAGCAGAAAAGAAAGGATATTATTCAGGGCAAACATCACTCTGTGTCAAGGGTAGAATGAGATAAATCATCTTGGAGACCATTAGTCTAGGACCTGGGAGGACCTGAATGGTCTGTGTCAAAGAGCAGAGATTAGCTCCCAGATTTTATTTTGCTTCCTGGGCTAACAACTAGTCATAGGAGACACATGTGGGAACTCATGAATCATTTTTGACACATAATAGGTCAGTGTAATATAAAACATTACAGAAAACAATGGTCTGAATGATCAATGGCATTTACTCGAGGTGTTCTAGGTTTATATGTTCAAGTGAAACATACTAGTCCAATGAGTAAAGTTTGGTAATCCTGGAAACATGAAATTTTATCTCATCTTTAATTATAACAGATAGCCCTAAATTGTGTGTGTGTGTGTGTGTGTGTGTGTGTGTGTGTGGTTATTGAAAATGAAGTATCATGACAAGTGCCTGATTATGCATTTCAACATGGGAAATATTCAAAAAAGGAACAGAGTTTCATAAAACCCTAAATTAAAAATTGTTGATAAATGACTTGTATAACATAATGTTTCCTTAGTCTTATGGAAAAAAAATTCATTGGTTTGGGTGATTATGTGAAATAAGAGAGTATTTGTACTTCATCTCCTCCAGAGTGCTATAGACATTTGTTAATCATGAGTATTTGAGCATATGGTACAGTAATCACAGAATTACACTAATAGCTATAGAAATACAATTTAGGAAACTGAATAATAACACAAATATCTAAGTGAAATTCCCACGCTGATTTCTTCTCATTCATTTGGCACAGTCTATGAGTAAAGAATAAAACAAAAAAGTCGTGCTGAGAGAAGAAAGAAGCTCAACCTGCTAATAGAAAAAGATACTTTGGTGCTTCATGAAAGAGAAAATTAAAACTCCAAGTTTCTCATGGGTGACAAGGAGGGAAGATTGCTGCAACACCCACTGCTCGTGTTGTTTGGGGACTGATTTAAAAGCAGAATAAAGCCAGTGTGGAGGCTTTTCTCTGTGTGGCTCACAGAACCCAGTGTGACTAAACAGGGCTGTGAGCTGGCAATGGAGCACAGCCACTTGGAGCTTGTTTCTTTAAGTTTTCTATAAATCTGAGTTTTTGACTGAGCAAACCTTTGTGTGAAGTAATCCATTGATCATGCAAGGAAGCAAGGTCTAATGGGCTTGTTTTTCTTATTCTTAGGCAAAATGTGCTTATTTTTATAAGAGGAGGCATAAAAATATCCCACACAGTCTTCTAGAGGCCTAGCCATCGGTAGATATCCAGTTCAATTTCTTGGTGGGGGAGTACTCTTGTCTTTCCAGATTTTTTCATGGTGCTTTGACTTGTGACATCAGATCTTTGATCAGTTTGACCAAGAATGACTTTACTTCTCTCTCAGCTTTACTAAGCTTTCCACAGGCTTCTTCTTGCCACTAGGCTCCCACTCTCCCTCTCCTTAGAGAATTTACGCGGTGGCTCAAGCCTGTAATCCCAGCACTTTGGGAGGCCGAGGCGGGCGGATCACAAGGTCAGGAGATCGAGACCACGGTGAAACCCCGTCTCTACTAAAAATACAAAAAATTAGCCGGGCGCGGTTGTGGGCGCCTGTAGTCCCAGCTACTTGGGAGGCTGAGGCAGGAGAATGGCGTGAACCCGGGAGGCGGAGCTTGCAGTGAGCCGAGATCACGCCACTGCACTCCAGCCTGGGCGACAGAGCGAGACTCTGTCTCAAAAAAAAAAAAAAAGAAAACTTGCATATTCTTTCTCTGTCCCTTTGAGGGCATAAATCTTTCTAAAAGTCTCTGGCCACTGGTAATCACCCTTCTACTTTCTGTTTGTATGACTTTGACATTTTTATATTTATATATATAAAAGACAATACCAAGGGTTCGGGAGTGGGGGAAATGGGGAGACGTTAGTCAAAGGGTACAAATTGGTCATAAGGTTGATAAGTTCTAAATGTCTAATGCACAGCATGGTACTATAATTAATAATAATGCATTGTATACTTGAAACTTGCTAAGAGGGCAGGTAAGTATTCTCACCATAAACACAAAAATAGTTAACCACGTGAGGTGATTGACATGTTAAATGGCTTAATTGTGATAATCATTTCACAATTTATCTGTATATGGAAGCATCACATTGTATACCTTAAATATATACAAGTTTTATTTGTCAGTTATACCTCAGTGAAGCTGAAAACAATCAAATAAATAAACCAAAACCACACAAAACCAGAAGCAATGCTCTAGAGCTATTCTAATCAATACGACAGCTACTAGCCACATGTGGCAATTTAAATTTAAGTAATTCGTTAAAATTAAATAAATCACATATTCAGTTCTTCAGCCTCACTAGCCACATTTCAAGTACTCAATAGCCACATGTGGCTCTACCATATAAGACAATGCAAATTACAGACTATTCTCATCATCACAGAAACTTCTCAAGGGCAGCACTGCTTTAAGCAATGGCAGAGCAGTTAGATAGCAAGAAGCTGGGTACCTAAAGGACAAAACGGGCAAAGCCATCTGTTCATCTGCCATCCCTGCTTACCTCAGAATGCTGTCTGAATGACAAATAAACTTCCAATTTAAATCCAAAAAATAAAACAAACTTTAAAAGCCTCTGGCCAGTTTTGCAACCCATGAATGTCTTTCTCAAGCACCTGGGAGCTATCCTTTGAAATGTACTCATGAAGAAAGATAAAGCCCTTATCTCTCAATATCGTAGGAGTTAGGAGCCTAACAGGTGGACACTTTGTGGCTCCAATGTGTAAAACTACCTCTTGTCATGAAGATAGGAGAAAATTTACTTTTCCTTCTGGTAAAGCCAGTTAACATACACATGTGGCCTGTGATTCGCCTCATCCCACCTCTTAAAAATTCTTTACTTACTTGTTTTAGCAGAGTTTAGTTGGGTTTCTTTCCTCTGTTCTAATAACTTTGAAGTTTTTCCTGCCTGTTTCAGTGTGTCTGGTGCAATTTTTGCTTTGACAGGTTAAAGGACAGTGGTTGATTTTCAGCTTGTCCCATTTTTCTTGTTGTAAGGATGTAAGTTATTATTTCTCAGCTTCATTTATGTCAGAGCTAAAGCTAGAATTAGTATATACTTTTAACAAAACTGTCATCCAACTAGACCTAATTGACACATAGCTTGAAACAGAATACAGTATTTCTTTAAGTGCACATGGAACATTCACCAAAACAGATTTTTTCTCAGCCCACAAATTACACCTTCATAATTTTAAAACAATAGAAATAATATACTTTGGCTGGGCACAGTGACTCACCTCTGTGATCCCAGCACTTTGGGAGGCTGTAGCGGTTAGATCACAAGGTCAAGAGATTGAGATCATCCTGGCCAACATGGTGAAACCTGTCTCAACTGGAAATACAAAAGAATAGCTGGGCATGGTGGTGCAGGCCTACAGTCCAGCTACTCTGGAGGCTGAGGCAGGAGAATCACTTGGACCTGGAAGGTGGAGGCTGGAGTGAGCCGAGATCATGCCACTGCGCTCCAGCCTGGTGACAAAGGGAGACTCCATCGCAAAAAAGAAAAAAAAAATTAAAATAATAATAATATATTTCATATTTTTAGATCACAAAATAACATGTAATATTTTAAAACTACGTAGAAAATTCTCATGTATATAGAAGTTAACAGACAACCCTCTTTTAGGTCAAACAAGAGCTGAAGGGAACATTTTGGGAAAATTGAAAATATTTTAAACTGAATTAGAATGAAAATTCAAAATTTGTGAGAAATAACCAAAACAGGACAAAAACTAATGCTTACATTTGGAAAGAAGAAAAGTCTCAAATAATAATCTAAACTTTCAATTTAAGACGTTAGAAAAGGCAGAATAAACTAAACTTGAAACAAGCAGCAAAAGAAAACTCTAATATTGCTATCCAAAGGACGTTCTGCAAAACCATGAAATAGCAACACTTCTTTTTCCTAATTTTAATCACTTATTCACAGAAGAGGAACGTAATGCAAGCAAAGGCCCATTTACATAATTAATTAGCCAGTGGTGTGAACATAATTATATTTACTCTCCAATCCACTTAGAAATATCTGTTTATGGGGAATAGAAATGCAAAAATATTGCAGGCCAGTCAAAATGTGAATCTAGGTTTCATTTCCTGCAGAATAAATCAACCTTTAACCAATTTTATATTAGCCCCTGGGATGTATAATAATAATAAGCTATTTAACTTCCAGAATCCGTGTTTTTAATTGTCTCTGTTAATAGAGATGTATTCAGTAAATAAATGCTACATTTTATGCCCCTTCTGCATAAACATAGCCAATAGTAGTTTTAAGGTTCATAACAACTTAATAATCCAAGTGTCTCCTATTAATGTGTTCTGGACTCACACTGTAAAGTATGAAGAAGAACTGACTAAGAAAATATAGCCACACTAGCACTTTCAAAAACCAAGATATGAAAGGCAATAACACACTGTTTCAAGATTTCCATTCCTTAGAAGAAAGTTGAAAGACTGTTTGTTGACATTCAGATCATTTATGGTAGAGGAAAACTTTATACTTTTTAAATCCTGTCAATGGGTAGACCAAATTATACATAATTAAATGAGACTAGAAAATAAATATGTTTTTTTGTTTTGTTTTGTTTTGTTTTTTGGTAAAATGCAGACAGAGATTCCAGGCAACACTGAACAAAATTGAAGTAACTGCACAAATTTGGTCAGTATAATGTCTTGTAAAACCATATTTTTCCCAGTTTTAAAGAAGAAATTGGAAAATGTCTATTTGGTGGAAAATAAATAAATAAATAAAAGAAGATAAAAATCTAGATTGTAAGTCATCATCTTGGTAAATTAAGTAAATAGATAATTATAAATATCACTGTCCATTTCTAAGATACCCTCCATATATCAGGAGAAAAGAAACATTTTTACTGCCAGAGATGGTGAGCCAAGGCTGTGAGAACCCTGTACAAATAGATAATTATCTTCCTTTTGTCTTCCCATATATTTTAATTTTCTGCAATCGCCATTCTTTCTCTAACCTAGTATATAAACACTTAGGCCTGTCTACTTCTTCGGATCTTCATTTTTCTAGTGAGAGCTCCCATATACATGTAAAAACTACTAAATAAAATTTGTATGTTTTTCTCCTGCTAATCTGTCTTACATCAATCCCAGCTGGATAACCTAAGAGGTTAGATGAGGAATTTTACCTTCCTTACAAGTAAAATGAAGAAACTGGTTTAGAGCAGAAAAATGATCACAGTCATTCAGGGCCAGCTTCAATATTTAACTCAAATAATTTTCTTACTCTGCACTAACTTATTGTTTCTTGAAGAAGTCTGTGCATAAAAGATTGCAAAATTAAATAGCCCTTATCAAAGGCATACAGGTTTTTTTACTCTACTGTAAAATAAAAAAGATAAGCTAGATGGTTTCTCAAGGATCTTTCTGTTCTCAGACTGTGATGTTTTGAATAACCTAACCATCTGAAGCCTATCTGTAGTCAGACAGTTTAAATGATGAATGCTGTCTTATAACTTAGTAACTGCCTCCTTTACTGTAGACAGTTTGGGACTACTGGAAGATGTTCTAACCAAGACGCAAGTTAATTTCAAGTCAATGTAATATGTGGATAAGAAAACATTTTTTAAAAATATGTGCTAGAAACAGCATTTTATCTTCAAAGGAAACAATTTTCTTTTTGATGTCGATTAAATAAATAGACTGTTCTTTTTTGTTGATAAGCAGATAAGTGCTTATTTTCATACTAAAATTAGTTACTGAATATTAGTTTACAATCTATGTATTGACATGATTTTACTTTTTCCTTGTGTGGTCTTATGTGCCTTCCTATTTCCCATGATTTAAATGTCTCCTTGAAGCTTCCTCAAACATTAGAGGAAAGAGATTAAAATATTGGTACCTAAATTAGACTAGCTTTTGGCATTTTTATTATTATATTACACCATAAAAGACATGTTTTCATTAACTTTGGATTGTATGTTTGTGATGTTAAGTCTTAAATCATAAAATTATCTTATGTAATCGAAATAACTTTTTGAGACCTGGTGCCTGAAACAAGGGTGGGCAGCTCAAAGTTACAGCTGGTCATTTTCTTAATTCTCCAGAGAATTAGGAAGTGCTTCAGGAGACCTTTGTTAATGCAAATCAGAAGGGACATAACAAATATGTTGAGATTTAAGCCCTTCAGAATTATTTAAGTATTCAAAAATATAGAAGTGCTGTGAATAAACAGCAAAAAATATCAGGTTCAAATATGAACCCCAAGTAAAAAGCCAGAAGATATATTTAACAGCTAACATGATTATGATCAAGCTAATTCTCAGATGGAAAACTCTACACTCCTGGGTGAGTAGCTGCGATGATTTACTTATTTATCTGTGGTTCCTGTGCTGAGGAAGGCAGATAAGCACACAGAACATAGTTATTAAAACACATGCCATGGTAACTGTGATTTCATCCTGGCAAGTGAGAAAAAGAAGGCGAGAAACACAAAACTATTTATACTTTATATACTCCTGTGTTGTTTGTGTTTTTACCTGGGAGGTTGTGTTACATTTGTGATTCCTTTATGAATTCTACACAACACTTTTTTAAAACCTACTACGTACCATGCACTGTTCTAGGCTTTGGGAAAATGCAGTGAACAACAAAAAAAATCAATATTTCTAGTTTCACAGAGCTGATATTTTGGTAGATTCGTCAGAAAACGAAATAAGTTTGTACATGTAAAAGGCAGATATGTAAAAATTCAGTTCCAAAAATGCTTCGTTAATGATAATAACAAAATTTTCTAGCTAGAATTGTTTTTTCAATTTTGCCTAATCTTTCATAATTTTTATAAAAATGTATGTATTTATCAGATAATCATAGTAATGAAATAGTTTGTTCTTTAATTCATTCTATAAGAATGGAGAGATTATTCAGTACAAAAAGATTAATCTTTTTTATTTATTTTGTCATATAATGAAAATTATTTTATGGCAAATGCTACCAAATTTTCTTCCTTTTTATAGCCTGAGATTCAAAAACAACCATGCTAATTATTATATATAAGTACTTTGTTAATAGTTTATTTTACTATTTATAACTTGGAAATTTACAGAAAAAGAGACACGGAGAAGCATACAATTACAGTAAGTCCTCATGTAACCTTGTGGATAGGTTCTTGGAAACCACAATTTTAAGAAAGACGAAGTCTAAGAAGACATATTTGACCCTAAACTAGTTAATATAAACAAGACTTAAGTTCCTATGGAATATTTCTGGTAATAAAAAAAATCAAACTTCTAAAAAAAGACCCCAAACTCTTTCAGTATTAAACATTGACATAAATGTGAGCTATACACACATGTTTAAAAGATTAATAAAAAGAAGTAAGATCATTATTTACTCACTTACTTCAGTTCAGAGTCACAGGTGACCAGAGCCTGTCCTGGCAGCTCAAGGTTCCAGGCTACCTAACCAGTCCTGGACAGGACACCAACCCATCACAGAGCACACTCACACCTACACCCATATTGGCTCACACTGGGACTATCAGATAGGCCAACTCATCTCACGTGCACAGCTGTGAGACGTGGCAGGAAAACGCCGTACCTGGAGAAAACCCACGCAGACATAGGAAGTGCCTCCAGACTCCACTCAGACAGTGGTCCTTGCTGGAACTCGAGCTTTTTTCTCATCGACATTATAATGAAATGACATTGAACGAAACAATGTTATTCAAGGACCTATTGTATTAAATAATCTAAACACCAAGGTCCACTTTTTCTCAGTGTATAAACATCATCAGGATCTATAACCTCTTCAGATTTTCTGAACTCCTGTAGGTATTATTTTCCTCTGATTTGAATCAGAAGATGTAGATGAGATATAGCAAACAGCCATGCTGCTCAAATATAGAATGTAACTGCATTATATATTGTATTATTTTTACCAAGACTGCCATAACAAAGTGCCACAGACTGACTGACTTAAGCAACAGAAATGTATTTTCTCACAGTTCTAGAGGCTGGAAGTCCGAGATCAAAGTACTGGCACAGCTGGTTTCCTCTGAGGCCTCGCTCTTCCCCACTTGCAGGTGTCTGCCCTCTGCCTGCATCTTCACTGGGCTATCCCTCTGTGCACCTGAACTGCTGGTGTCTCTCTTTGTGTCCTAATCTCCAATTACAAAGACAACAGTCAGACTGAATTAGAGTGGCCTAATGGCTTTATTTAACTTAATCATTTGTTTAAAGGTCCTGTCTCCAAATACAGTCACATTCTGAAGTACCAAGGCTCAGGGTTTCAGCATATGAGTTTTGGGTAGCGTGATTAAGTCCATAACAGATTTTTTTTCTCTCCTCTTCTTCCTCCTCCTCCTCCTTTGCCTTTTTCTTCTTTTCCTCCTTCTTTCTTAGGTAAATTTTCTGGTCTAGGAGGGCTGGTAAATTCATCATCTCTATATTGACACATAAAATCCCAACTTTAGTTTCTTAACAGACTCCATCCCCATCCCTTATCAACCTACCTGTATTACCCCAACCTCCAAGGCTCTGGTAAAGTCATGTTTCTTCCTAAAAGCCCTCCCATGTCACTTCAGATCCTGCAATGTTTCACTCCCCTGACCTACATCCCCCACTGCCCCTGGCACTTCCCACCAATAAAATAAGGCCTGGCTTCCTCAGAGGTATAATTCCTCAACATCTCGCATGAATCTCTAGCTAAGTAGATCTTTAGGTATAGAGATATATTATTTTAAAAGGCATTTCAGAAGATTCTGATGGAGCCCTCTAGACCCCTTATCAGACACTCAAGTAATGTTATGTCTTGTGATATCTACAGGTGACATTTTCACAATTTAAAAATTTTTTTGTTACATATCTTTTCTTTTTGATTATTATTATCATACTTTAAGTTTTAGGGTACATGTGCACAACCTACAGGTTTGTTACAGAGGTATACATGTGCCATGGTGGTCTGCTGCACCCATCAACTCTGCACTTACATTAGATATTTCTCCTAACGCTATCCCTCCCCTAGATCCCCACCCACAAACAGGCCCCTGTGTGCAATGTTCCCCTCCCTGTGTCCATGTGTTCTCATTTTTCAACTCCCACTTATGAGTGAGAACATGTGGTGTTTGCTTTTCTGTCCTTGTGATATTTTGCTGAGAATGATGGTTTCCAGCTTCATCCATGTCCCTGCAAAGGCATGAACTCATCCTTTTGCATGGCTGCATAGTATTCCATGGTGTATATGTGCCACATTTTCTTTATCCAGTCTATTATTGATGAACATTTGGGTTGGTTCCAACTCTTTGCTATTGTGAATAGTGCCACAGTAAACATACATGTGCACATATCTTTATAGTAGCATGATTTATAATCCTTTAGATATATACTCAGTAATGGGATTTCTGGGTCAAATGGTATTTCCAATACTAGATTCTTGAGAAATTGTCACACTGTCTTCAACTGTGGTTGAACCAATTTACATTCACACCAACAGTGTAAAAGTGTTCCTATTCTTCCACATCCTCTCCAGCATCTGTTGTTTCCTGACTTTTTAATGATCACCATTCTAACTGGCGTGAAATGGCATCTCATTGTGGTTTTGATTTGCATTTATCTGATGACCAGTGATGATGAACATTTTTTCATATGTCTGCTGGCTGCATAAATGTCTTCCTTTGAGTAGTGTCTGTTTATATCCTTTGAGCACTTTTTGATGGGGTTGTTTGTTTTTTTCTTGTAAATTTGTTTAAGTTCTTTATATATTCTGGATATTAGCCCTGTGTCCAATGGATAGATTGCAAAATTTTCTCCCATTCTGTAGATTACCTGTTCACTCTGATGATAGTTTCTTTGATTGTGCAGAAGCTCTTTAGTTTAATAAATCCCATTTGTCAATTTTGTCTTTTGTTGTCATTGCTTTTGGTGATTTAGTCATGAAGTCTTTGCCCATGCCTATGTCCTGAATGGTTTTGCCTAGGTTTACTTCTAGGGTTTTTATGGTTTTAAGTCTTACATTTACGTCTGTAATCCATCTTGAGTTAATTTTTGTATAAGGTGTAAGGAGGGAATCCAGTTTCAGCTTTCTACATAGGGCTAGCCAGTTTTCTCAGCACCATTTATTAAATAGGGAATCCTTTCCCCATCGCTTGTTTTTGTCAGGTTTGTCAAAGATCAGTTGGTTGTAGAGGTGTGGTGTTATTTCTGAGGCCTCTGTTCTGTCCCATTGGTTGATGTATCTGTTTTGGTAGCAGTACCATGCTGTTTTGGTTACTGTAGTCTTGTAATATAGTTTGAAGTCAGGTAGCGTGATGCCTCCAGCTTTGTTCTTTTTGCTTAGGATTGTCTTGGCAATGCAGGCTCTTTTTTGCTTCCAGATGAAATTTAAAGTAGTTTTTTCCAATTCTGTGAAGAAAGTCAGTGGTAGCTTGATGGGGATAACATTGAATCTATAAATTATCTTGGGCAGTATGGCCATTTTCACAATATTCATTCTTCCTACCCATGAAAATGGAACATTCTTCCATTTGTTTGTGTCCTCTTTCACTTTGTTGAGCAGTGGTTTGTAGTTCTTCTTGAAGAGGTCCTTTGCATCCCATGTAAGTTGGATTCCTAGGTATTTTGTTCTCTTTATAGCAATTGTGAATGGGAGTTCACTAATGATTTGGCTCTCTGTTTGTCTGTTCTTGATGTATAGGAATGCTTGTGATTTTTGCACATTGATTTTGTATCCTGAGACTTTGCTGAAGTTGCTTATCAGCTTAAGGAGATTTTGGGCTGAGATGATGCAGCTTTCTAAATATAAACAATCATGTCATTTGCAACCAGAGATAATTTGACTTCCCCTTTTCCTAATTTAATATCCTGTATTTCTTTCTTTTGCCTGATTGCCCTTGCCAGAACTTCCAATACTATGTTGAATAGGAGTGGTGAGAGAGGGCATCCTTGTGTTTCACTGGTTTTCAAAGGGAATGCTTACCGTTTTTGCCCATTCAGTATGATATTGAGTGTAAGTTTGTCATAAAAAGTCTTATTATTTTGATTTACATTCCATCAACACCTAGTTTATTGAGAGTTTTTAGCATGAAAGGCTGTTGAATTTTGTCGAAGACCTTTTCTGCATCTATTGAGATAATCATGTGGTTTTTGTCTTTGGTTCTGTTAATGTGATGGATTACATTTATTGATTTTCATATGCTGAACCAGCCTTGCATCCCAGGGATGAAGCTGACTTGATCATGGTGGATAAGCTTTTTGATATGCTGCTGGATTCGTTTGCCAGTATTTTACTGAGGATTTTCACATCGATATTCATTAGGGATATTGGCCTAGAATTCTCTTTTATTGTTGTGTCTCTGCCAGGCTTTGGTATCAGGATGATGCTGGCTTCATACAATGAGTTAGGGAGGATTCCCTCTTTTTCTGTTGATTGGAATAGTTTCAGAATGAATGGTACCAGCTTCTCTTTGTACCTCTGGTAGAATTTGGCTGTGAATCTGTCTAGTCCTGGACTTTTTTTGGTTGGTAGGCTATTAATTATTGCCTCAATTTCAGAACCTGTTATTGATCTATTCAGAGATTCAACTTCTTCCTGGTTTAGTCTTGGGAGGGTATATGTATCCAGGAATTTATCCATTTCTTCTAGATTTTCTAGTTTATTTGCGTAGAGGGGTTTATAAGTATTCTCTGATGGTAATTTGTATTTCTGTGGAATCAGTGGTGATATCCCCTTTATCATTTTTTATTGCATCTATTTGATTCTTCTCTCTTTTCTTCTTTATTAGTCTTGCTAGCAGTCTATTTTGTTGATCTCAAAAAATCAGCTCCTGGATTCATTGATTTTTTTAAGGTTTTTTTTGTGTCTCTATCTCCTTCATTTCTGCTCTGATCTTAGTTATTTCTTGTCTTTTGCTAGCTTTTGAATTTGTTTGCTCTTGCTTCTCTAGTTCTTTCAACCCTTGTGATGTTGGAGTGTCAATTTTAGATATTTCCTGCTTTCTCTTGTGGACATTTAGTGTTGTAAATTTCCCTCTACACACTGTTTTAAATGTGTGCTAGAGATTCTGGTACGTTGTGTCTTTGTTCTCATTGGTCTCAAATAACATCTTTATTTCTGCCTTCATTTTGTTATTTACCCAGTAGTCATTCAGGAGTAAGTTGTTCAGTTTCCATGTAGTTTTGTGGTTTTGAGTGAGTTTCTTCATCCTGAGTTCTAACTTGATTACATTGTGGTCCGAGAGACGGCTTGTTGTGCTTTCTGTTCTTTTACATTTGCTGAGGAGTGTTTTACTTACAGTTATGTGGTCAATTTTAGAGTAAGTGCCATGTGGTGCTGAGAAAAATGTATATTCTGTTGATTTGGGGTGGAGAGTTCCGTAGATGTCTATTAGGTCCACTTGGTCCAGAGCTGAGTTCAAGTCCTGGATATCCTTGTTAATTTTCTGTCTTGATGATCTATCTAATATTGACAGTGGGGTGTTAAAGTCTCCCATTATTATTGTGTAGGAGTCTAAGTCTCTTTGTAGGTCTCTCAGAACTTGCTTTATGAATCTGGGTGCTCCTGTATTGGGTGCATATATATTTAGGATAGTTAGCTCTTCTTGTTGAATTGATCCCTATACCATTAGATAATGGGCTTCTTTGTCTCTTTTGATCTTTGTTGGTTTAAAGTCCATTTTATCAGAGACAAGGATTGCAACCCTTGCCTTTGTTTCTTTTTTTCTTTTTTTTCTTTCCATTTCCATTTGCTTGGTAGATCTTCCTCCATCCCTTTATTTTGAGCCTACATGTGTCTTTGCATGTGAGATGGGTCTCCTGAATACAGCACACTGATGGGTCTTGACTCTATAGAATTTGCCAGTCTGTGTCTTTTAATTGGGGCATTTAGCCCATTTACATATACTTTCCTATTTGTATCTTTCCCTTTAATTAGAATTCAAGATTGTGAGAAAAGTGTCTAACTACATTTTTTTTTTTTTTTTTGTGACGGTGTCTCCCTCTGTTGCCCAGGCTGGAGTGCAATGGTGCCATCTCAGCTCTCTGAAGATTCAGCCTCCTGGGTTCAAGTGATTCTTCTGCCTCACCCTCCTGAGTAGCTGATCTTGCCGGTGCCTGACACCACATCTGGCTAATTTTTGTATTTTCAGTAGAGACAGGCTTTTACCATGTTGACTGAGCTGGTCTCAAACTCCTGACCTCATGTAGTCCACCAATCCCAGCCTCCCAAAGTGCTGGTATCACAGGTGTGAGTCACTGTACCCGGCCCTAACTACATTTTTATTTCTTATATTTCCTAGTATATTGCTGAATATTTTTAAATTATGCATTCACATTTTTAATTGATGAATAAATAAATTCCCTTTTAAAGTAACTGGTTGAATCTCTAACTAGAAAAGATTTTTTTCAAAGTAATTTTTCTATCTAAATTTAGGATTAAAAAGTCCATAACTCTCTAAATTATGAAAATCACATGTTCTATTTTTAGTATTCAGAGAACTAAATATAATAAGATGGTGAGGTTAGTTAGCTATCCACTATACACCAAGATCCAAACTGCCCTTTACACTTGTCCCCTAAATATATTTGTGAATTCTGTCACCTTTTGCACTATTATCCTCCATGGAATTAATCATTTTAGCAACAATGCCTTACACCATAAAATAATTGGCTTATTGGTTTGGAAGAGTATTTATCAAATATCAGTAATCTTATTCCTTTATGGGCTACAGTTACACACCATAAAACATGAAACACAAGCAGTGTAATGTGTTTTATAAAGAAAAATTCTATCGACAAACTATAAGTTACATTATGTAGAAAAGTACTGAGACCAAATTGAAAGGATGCACTTTTTCTTAAAAGAGAACATAGAACTACAATTTTTTTCAAAGTCTACTAATGCTCTAGCAACTGTACATAACATGCTAAGCCATAGAATATTCCTGAATTAGACCCCAGTTTCCTGAGAAATAAATGAAATGATTTCTATAACAAGGGAGGATTCCATATATGAAGGTCAACTGCTTCTTACTTAAGGAGTAGGGCAAACTAGAACCCCTCTTTTTTTACGGATAGTATATTGGTCTAAATCTATCACAGAAAACAGAAAGTCCTTCTGGAAGTTAAAACAGAAGAAACAGAATGCAACAAATGTATTCCACAGGCAATAGATGTTATCAAAACAAAACAGAGAAAAGAAGTAATACAAGATTAGCAATATGCCAAGAGCACTGTTTCCTTTTTCACCTTTGATATATAATTGAGAAATTCAAAATTATGAATATTTAAGGTGTACAATGTGATGATTTAATGCATGTAAATATTGTGAAATGATTACTACAATCAAGCCAATTAATATATCTGTCACCTCACCTGATTACCTTTTATATTGTTATGGGGAGAACACTTAGGAAATTTCAAGTATACAATACAGTATGATTAATTATATTAATAGTTACCATGCTCTATTAGACCCTCAGAGCTAATTCATCTTCCACCTGAAAGTTTGTAATCTTTGACCAGCTTCTTCCCTCTTCTCCCCAAGCCCTAGGCAATAACCATTCTACTCTCTGCTTCTATGAATTAAACGTTTTTCGATTCCACATATACGTGGGATTGTAAAGTATTCGTCTTTCTATGTCTGGCTTATTCTACTTAGCATAATATTCAACCATGTTGTTGCAAATGGCAGAATTTTCTTCCTTTCTAAGGATGAATAATATTTCATTGTATACATATACCACATTTTCTTTATCTACCCATTAATCAAAGGTCACATAGGTTGTTTCTAAACCATGGCTATTGTAAATGATGCCACAAAGAACATGCAGTTGAAAATATTTCTTTAACATAGTGACTTCATTTTATTTGAGCATATACCCAGAAATGGGATTTCTGGGCCACTCTTGGTCTGAAGGAAAGAAAGGGAGAAGGATTTAGTGTGACCAGAGTCTGGAGGTTGGATCCTGTGATGGAACTGAAAATAAGGTGGACCTATCCAGAGGAAGTAGGATGCACATATCAATACAGGAGCGTCCAAAGAAGTTCCCCAAGGCAGAGAGGGAAGAGAACAACATCCTGGCTCATCATTTGTTTTCTTACCCCTACAAGCTAAGATTCCAGTGATTCCCATTAGCCAAACCTGCCAGAAGCAGGTGACAGTAGAGCCTGGGAAATGTGTCCGTCAAGTTTCTGCATCAGAGCAGAGCAGGAGAAAATAAGAAAAATAGATTTGAGAGCTAGTGGGTTCAGATATGGTGGTGTGGCTGTCAGTTTCTGCCAAGTTTTGAAAATGAATACAAAGCAGTACAAAGACATTAGTGGAAGGTGCTGGATGACAGTTTACTTCTGACAGTCCTCACAACTTGTTCACTTAGCTTTTACTACAAAAGTCCTTGACAAATGTATATAGTTGTAAAAATGTCAAAGAGAAGGAATTTACTGTACTAGTCTCTGTACTGTTTTTTTTTTTTAATTTATCTTTGTGAATTTAAATTTTGAATAAACACAAGAAGAAGGTAGTATTAACATAATTTATAGGTTAAGGTGAAGTTTGACCAGCTAAAACAATTGCATGTCCAGCATTCATTTTTTTGTCGTCGTTTTCTTTGTGTGTGTGTGGTTTTTTTGTTTTGTTTTGTTTTTGTTTTTTTTTAAGTTTCCTCAACCAGGTTATACATTCTTCAAGAGAAAGAATCCTCAGAATTCTTAGTCTTATATAAAGTAGGAATTCCGTAACGGAACACAGGTCCAAATACTTACCACTTGCAGAGTCCAATTAACAAGAGCAGGGGTTGGTAGAAAGAAGGTGACTTTATTAACCAAAACTAGTAAAAGAGAAGTGGCTGGATTTTCATCCCAAGCAATCACTTCTGTTTTTAGGAGCAAGGCAGGGGATTAAAAAAGAAAAACTTGGCTGGGCATGGTGGCTCACGCCTGTAACCCCAGCACTTTGGGAGACTGAGGCGAGTGGATCACCTGAGGTTATGAGTTCGAGACCAGCCTTGCCAACATGGTGAAACCTCATCTCTACTAAAAATACAAAAACAATCCAGGCATGGTGATGGGCATCTGTAATCCCAGCTACTTGGGAGGCTGAGGCAGGAGAATCGCTTGAACACACGAGGCAGAGGTTGCAGTGAGCCAAGATTGCACCACTGCACTCCAGCCTGGGCAACAAGAGAGATACTCCGTCTCAAAAAAGAAAAGGAAAAGAAAAAAGAAAAGAAAAGAAAAACTTGATAAGAAGGGCATACAAGAATTGTGCTGAGTATGATGTCTGTGTGTCTGGTTCTGGTGGCTATTCTGGGTCCCAGTCCACATGGATCCCAGGCTGGCATCATCTCGACAATGGCTGGGTTGTTAATTAGCTGCCTTGAAGTGATCTCTGGAATTTTGCAGCTGGGTCTCCATATTTGGTCTGTCAAGATTAGCCCCTGGAACTTCTAAGATGGCACATAATTAGCTACTAGCATGCAGTTAGATGAATGTGAAGGGAGTATATTACAGGGAGAAAGGGAGGGACATAGAGTCGATTTTAAAGCTAAGGAGAAAGGCTTCTGCAGTTTACCTCAAGGTTATATCTTGAAACCCAAAATAAAGGAAAAATATAATCTTAAAATGCATCTTGAAGTTAAGCTGCCTGGTTACAATTCTTCTCCATTTTTTTCTTAATAACTTTATAGGAAATATGAGTATTCTAAAATTGTTTTTACCTACTAGTTTTAATATTTATTTGTTAGTCATCAAATAAAATCAGTCAGAAACCTGATATATAAAACATAAAGGAGCACACCCTCCATGCTTATTCTCCTTAATGTTTCCTCCAAGTCCTAGACCTTCACAGAGCACAGTGTGAAAATCACTGATCTAATTAAATATATTACACAATTCAAGGGGAGACTGAGGCCTAGAGATGTTAAGAGTTGAGGATACAAGATCACTCAGACTAATATTGTTAGAAATGGGAACATAGTCAAAGTGTTCTGACTCAATTTAGTGCATGTTTTGCTATTGTTTCTTTCAAAAACAATTTGACATAGATAATATAATTCAGTTAACTAATTAGCATTTACCAGGACTTAATAAATTTCTGATTAAGAAATAATTATATAAAGTATTAAAATTTAAAATTAAGTAAAATTAAAATCATATAAACATACATATTATTTTGGACTTTTTTTCCTTTATTGTAGCTACTTAGTTAACTTCCGGATTTAAAGGTGAGACCTTATAAACGAACATAAATCCAGCTGTGATAGGTTAAATAATGCCTTCCCTGTGATATCCATGTTGTAATCCTGGAAATCGGCAAATATGTTACCTTACATGGCATTATTGGAGAAGAACTACAGCTGACACTTTTGTAATTACACTCTTAAAGGGCTAGGTCTGATGATATTTCCTCCTGGACTAAAATGATAAATGTTCCCCTAGAAGAGCCGCTGGGTACAGAATTCTCTAAATCTTGTATCGTAAATTTTTCTGTACCCTTGATATTTGAAGGACACCTTGTGTGCATATAAAAATCCTTAGTACACACTTTCTTTTATTGAGCTTTATAAAAATGCTGCTCTCTGGCTGCTGTGTTTTGCATTTGGGTTTTGAAAAGTTTGTTGATAGTCAATTCTTTTATAACTTCAAGTTATTTGATCTTCTTGCCTAAAGGCATTGAGGATTTTATCTTCCATAAAATTCAATAATTTTAGTAGAATATGTTTCATAGATGATTATTACGAGTTGATTTTCTAAGTTAACTGGCAGTCCCTTTCAATATATAGATCCAAGCATTGTTCAATTTTCAAAGGTTTTCTTGAATTACAGTTTTAAATACTGACTCTTTTCTATTGTTTTGATTCTTCAGGTTCTCTACTAATATTAATATCACCCTTCTTTTTCCCAACTAGTATTTCTACTACATTTTCTATAACCCACTTTGCATCTTTCTTTATTATTTTCATTCCTTTGGTTGTTTTCCTGTCTTTCCCTAATATTCCTATTACATTTTATTTCACTCTATTCTCCCTTGAGCACCTTGGCATTTATTCCTCATTTCTTGCTATTTTTCTTTCCTTTCCTGAATTTAGTTAACATTCTTTGCATTATATGGTTTTAGACTTTCTGATTCAAGGTGATTTTGTTATATGCACAAATACTCCTTTGAGTATATATAATTCTGTTCAAATTATAATTTCCTTTTTCTTCAAGATTTCTTTTAGAGGTGGGTTTCCTTATTTGATATGTGTGCACTTTTATTTCTTGAGATTGTACAATAGGTCTGTGTGAACTGGACATTACTTTTGTTAATTTTTACAATATTCAGGTATTTATGGTATTTGTAACTTCATAATATCTTCTCTCAGTTTTGCAAAGTTCATGTATTCTGATAGTATTTCATTTAATTGTTTTGGTTTTGAAGTGAGTCCTCCAAACCTGCAATTGACTTTTAGCCTATGAGATTTTTATTTTTCCTCTTCACTAACCAATTGCTGGTAGTTACTCCTTTTGGTTTTTGTTGTTGCTGTTTTGTTATTTGTTCATTTTTGCCCCTGCAGAAGCTGTTTTAAAAGCACTCCTTTAAATTATATCTGGTCATTTCTATGTGAGAGTATTCCCATATGCATACTTTCAACTCACTTCCCTGTAGTTCATGTTCTAATCTGCCTAAATATTTTTTAGTATTTCTAGGTGAAGGGTGAACTCAGTATTTCTGGCCAGACTTCTCTTTTTCTATCTCTTTATTTTTATTTCTTTTATGCTTCTCCTTATTATATATCCTATCATTTGCCTCGTATGGATTTCATTTACTCTCTCTTCCATTTTCCAGATTCTGTTTTACAAAGTCTCAAAACCAGTCTGAAAGACACATTCACCCTAAAGTATAGGGAAAAGTTGAGCAGGCAGTTCTTGAATTTTGTGGCAGCAGGGATTTCAAAGGAGACTGTAAGTGTTTGTACAAAAATACGTTTTAGCTGGCTTTATGCATACACACATGGTACAAGTTCAGATCATGCCATAATCAGAATCATAAACATTTTCTTATCAATAAATATTTGTGAATAAAAGGTAAATTATTTTTCTTTGAATATATACAGCATGGTGAAAGCAGTTCATAAACAGTAACTTATGTTTCCAGAAAGAATTAATCAGATCTTTTTGCACTATTGTAGAACATATGTTATATTAAGTGTGTAAATAAAATATATACTTATTATAAATATGCAAATCATGTAAATTAAATGATTAGAAACAAACATCTTTATATATTTTCACTTTCCCAGATTTAATCTTTTTTGAGAAACATAGGTGATGCAATTGATGGGTTTTATGTACATATTATTCTTACAACTGCTAATTTTAAAGAGAAAAATATTTTGATCACATTTCCATGTGATAAAATTTATTTGCTTATAAATTTGCATACTATTCATTATGAGGTGTGCTGGTTTTCTAGCTCTCAATTTTATCACTGTTCTCTGTTCTCCTCTGTGCCATAGGAAAGATAGAGGCTAACAAACTATGTTATCTAGACTCATTTGCAAATTGACTTCAAGTTAGAGTCTTCCAGTGAGAGCCGCTGGCAGCGTACTGCCCATGGAGGAGAAAAAGATGAGCCATTTCTTTTTGGTGTCTATAAACAGCTCTATAAATGCCAGGTAAGCATGGACTCTGAGGTGCCTGTTCAGACAGCGTGGTTCCAACAACAGCAGTGACAGGTGTACTCCAGTATTCTCAGCAGCACATTTTTTGGGTTTCTCTTTATAGGAGCAGCATGTGACTGTGGCTTACTGTGAGTTGCTGCCATAATGGCAAGAAGTGGCAATGTGTCTGACAGCAGGGCTCCCGGTACGTAATGAAGAGGCATCGGGTGGTGTTTCCAACAACAGTATCACCAGCTGCTGAGACCACATTGACCTCTGGGGGAATACCATGTTCCATTTTGCTTCTCTGATCATCTGGAGGAGTCACAGTTTTCTAACGTCACTGATCCCTCTATACATTCACCTCCTCTTCAGAATTTCAGCTGCTCTATCGCTTCCCTTTGTCTAAAAATATACATTCTCTATAAGTTTTGTTTTTTTAAAAAAAGTCGCTACTGACTATACTATTTACTATTTTTACAATTTACTCTCCTCTATTGTTTTTTATGCACACAGAATGCAAAAGTTCCTATTCTTTATATACAGATAAATTATTTTTAAAAATATGTTCAATATTTGATAGTTATTTAGATTTACAGATGTTCTAGATTATAGGCTTTTTGAAGGCAGAGACTATGTCTTGTTTCATTTCACAAATACTTATTTAGCACCTCAGTGTGCCAGGGTGGGGCATGGAATAATACATAACATTCACCACGAGCAGCTCACAGGCTAGTTAGGAAAACAGACATATAAACATATAAATATAAATAATGTGCAAAGAACATATATATATATATATATATATATATATATATATACACACACACACACACACACCAGTGCACATAGTTATCTTCCATTCATGTGTAAATATTTATATTAGAGCTGTACACATTCAGTGAGGCATTTTCCTAAATATAGGGATGGGATGAGGACAATATTTAAGTAATGTTTTTATACTAACTTCTCATGAACTTTGTCTCAAAGTGCTTGTTTGAACCCCTTCGAATCCTTGTATAATACCAACCCCAAAGAAGACAAAAATGTCACATTTTTGGATTGGATCTTTTGTATATTTTCTGCTTCTAAATATGCTATCTCTATGTATTTCATGTTTAATAATCAAAAGTTAATGTGTGTATACTACATATTAGCAAAATAATGGTACTTATATTTTAATATTATTTTTTCTCAATCCTTCTTCTAGTTCTATGTAGGTAATTTGTATTTTTATAAGATCAAGTTAATACTTTTTTATTCCAAATACATGTACATTCTCTCTGTGAAAATACATATTATCATTTTTATTTTTCAGCATGGACACCAACTAATATATGTATTATATTTGTAATATATATGTCATATATTTGATATGTTATATATGAGAAATATGTTTCATATATATGATGGTAT
This sequence comes from Theropithecus gelada, assembly GCF_003255815.1. NCBI lineage: Eukaryota > Metazoa > Chordata > Mammalia > Primates > Cercopithecidae > Theropithecus > Theropithecus gelada. The sequence continues at coordinate 97,640,890 of NC_037673.1, forward strand.
TCATTCAAGAGATTCCCTGTAAGTAGATAATGGGTTTACTTTCATTTTTTCTTCTATTAAGAATGTTGAAATTATTATACTTAAACATGAATACTCATTTGATCATTTTCTTAGAATAAATTTAACAAAATACACGATTAATAAAGATTATAGATGTTTTTATGTAGGCTCTCATATATTCCGCTCAAAATACTGAAACAGTTTTCACCCTCCAATACAGAACACTGTATTTGACAACACTGATGATACAATGTTGTTGTTTTTAATCTGCAATATTTCAAAAAGATTAAAAATCATAGATAATTGATCTTCTATTAGGAAAAAAATGTGATATTTTGCAACTTATGACTTAACATCTAAGATTTAAAATATTTTATAAAACCAGATTTTTCTGTTTAATAAAATATAAACTTCAAGGAGAAAAATTCCCTTTCCTACGTGCTTCTCTTGGCTGAATTGTTGAGCTTATTTTAGGCAATCAGGCTTATAAGGTTCCAGAATAGCTGGGGAATAACAACCATCACTCTTGTATAAAAGAGTTTTAACATTTACTCTGAAGATTTCCTCATTTTCTTGCTTCAGGGTGCACTTAGCATGTCAGTAATGTTTTTCATGGAATCCTTAAACCTAAACAAACCCTAACAGTTTATTTTAAAAAATAGTTCCAACATCTTGATAAATACTTATGTCTTAACAACTGAGCATGTTTTGATCACTGCACAACTTTTCAAATCTTGGAGTCCTATTGGACATCACAATGCATTTCATATCCCAGATAAATTTTCACATGATACTTGCATTGGTTTTTTATCAAGCCAACTGTTAAAATCCAGCTTTGCAAATATATGTCATTATGAAAATTAGTCTCACATTGAAACTACGAACTACCTCAAGATAGTAGCTTATGCTGTGTCCAACAAAGGTAGTTATGTTTCCCTTGGAAATGTGAAATACTGCAGAGCACTTTGCTTACTTTGCTGAGTTTTTTTCCAGGTGCCTTGACCCATAGTTTGAGAACCTCAAGTGTACAGATTTTTGTTTTCTTTGTTTTTAGTATTTTTCTGCAGACTGAAGGAGCTGAAGGTTGTTGCCGCACTTGCTTTCATCAAGCAATTTGCTCAGCTTGGAATGAGGTTACTGTCACTACAATAAAAGCTTTCTGAAGGCCAGCAACTTCTACCTGTATTTTTTAAGAACCATTCTTCACATAGATATTTCTGTTAAATCTAGCAGGCTTTATTCCCCTTATATTTTAATAGCCTTATTGCAATTTTTCCCTTAAATGCTAATGGTCCCATTATTTCTGCTCTGTATTTTACTGAGAGGCTCTGTCCACATCTTTATGTCTTTTAACTTGCTTTAAAACCTAAAACTTTCTACATTATACTCTTCATTCAATTATCCAATTGAGATATTTTGTAATAATGGAACAAATGTACTTGCATGCTTTTTTAGGGATATCAATTGGAGATAAAAAGGCCTTCATATAAGAACATTTACAACTAATCTTCTTTATTTGGTTGGGAATCTTTTGAAGAAATTTGGGTTGCAGTGTTTTAGTCAATATCATACTCTCTAAGTTTCAAACATCAAAAACATCCATGATCCCAAGTTAAACAAAGATGTGGAATATCATCTTCATTTCTTGGTTTCTATTTTCCATACATTACGGAAGTTCATGTTTACAATGGGTTTGTATTATCTAATTCTAACTAGAGAAACTTTTGAGTCTTTATTATAAATAATAGTTTTAGTGTTGCTGCTTGCATAGGTTTGTTTGGACTGTTGTAACAGTACAAATATTGGGTGGCTTATAACAACAGAAATTCTGGAGGCTGGAATTCTAAGATCAAGGTGTCAGCAGGTCAATGATATCTCTGAAACATGTAGGGGAATCCTTCCTTGCCTAGTCTAGCTTCTAACGTTTTGCTAGCAATCTTTGGTGTTTCTTGGCCTGCAGCTGCATCAATGCAATCTCTGTTTAGGTTGTATCATAATATTCTTCCTGTAAGTCTCTGTCTTCACATGGCCATCTTCTTGTAAGTATATCACTCATATTGAACTAGGGATCTACCCTACTTATATGGCCTCATTTTAACAATGGTATGTATGAAATTCCTTGATTGGTAAATAATGTAGGACATACAATAGAATAATATTCATTCAGTGTGAGTGATAATGTAAATACACATTAATTGACATGAAAAGTATCAAATACATATCAGTGGGAAAAAGGTACTTAAAAACAATAATGTATCTATTGTTGTTAGCACACACACTAATTCATATTAAAAATTGTCTACCAGGCGTGGTGGCTGATGCTTGTAATCCTAGAACTTTGGGAGGCTGAGGAGGGTGAATCATGAGGTCAGGAGTTCAAGACCAGCCTGGCAAACATAGTGAAATCCCGTCTCTACTAAAAATACAAAAAAAATAGCTGGGCATGGTGGCGGGCTCCTGTAATCCCAGCTACTCCAGAGGCTGAGGGAGGAGAATCGCTTGAATCTCGGAGGCAGAGGTTGCAGTGAGCTGAGATAGCACCACTGCACTCCAGTCTAGGCAACAGTGTGAAACTGTGTCTCAAAAAAAAAAAAAAAAAAAAAAAGGCAAATCCATTTGCCTATTATAATTACCTAACTTATTTAGGTGGTAGTGTTGTATTATACATTTTCACCTTTTTCTCATCTTTGAGTTATAGTATGTAGAGGAAAAATTTAAGAAGCTCACATTCTCAACATCGGTTATGTTAGCTACATGTCGGGCTGGCCTTAACGTATGGTACTGTGGAAGACAGCCAAAGATATGTAGCATAATTTTTTATATGCAGTTGAGTCTAGTCTGAAATTAATAAACTTAGGTGTTTTCTGATATAGAATAAAGTGATAAAAATCTAGATCATTAAGATATCACAATGATTACATAGTAATATATAAATATATAGAGATAGATATGTAAAAATACATATATGTTTAGAGATAGTGTTTTACTCTATTGCCTAGGCTGACCTTGAACTTCTGGGATCAAGCAATCTTCCCACCTCAGCCTCTTGAGTAGCTGGAATTACAGGAACCTAGAAAAGTATTTTCCAATATGGTTTGTAAACAAATGTTAGATCAAATTTCTTTTTTTTAACACCCTAGTTGAGAAAGAAGTAACACATTAATTAAATTCGCCCCCCAACACTCATCTCAGAAACATGTACAAATCAACATATTAATTAGTTTTAAGAGAAAAATGCTCTCAAAACCAAAAAAAAAAAAAAAAAAAAAAAAGATCTTACAGTGTATGTAAGAGATGGCAGTATAAGAGAGAAAGCCTTGAATTAGAGGGAATCAGACTTAAGGCTCTAAAATCTGTCTCTCTAAGCTCTGTGGTTCTTTTCCTCATAATTCCTTTTCATCTGTTATGCTGGCATGATATTGATGTATTCAAGGGGAACCACAGTAAAAATTTAAAGGCAAATCAAAGCAAATAGAAAGAGAAAGCCATGGGAATAGAAATACGGTGTTTATTCATATCTTTATTTATAAAGTAGTTAGATACAGATATAGAAATGGAAAATAAAGATAATAACAGAGATAAGCTTGATTATAGATTGATTTGTAAGAAATCATCTTACAAAAAGTGATATACTTCCAAGATGGTATCATGGTATACTTACAAAGAATGCGTTCCATATATGTGGCATTCTGTTTCTTTTTTTACATCAGTTCTTCTACATCTCCTTTTCTTAAAAAAAAAATTAAATCAACCAGCTTTTTAAATTACATTAATTAGACTTAATTAAGTGCATTCTCTTACCCAAAACTGTTGCATTTTATTAGAATTTGGAAGTAATTTCTCTAATTATTTTGTATTTTAATGGCCAGGACCATGATTCCTAGAAATTAAGTGACATTTTTTCTCTCCAATAACCAACAGTAAGCATTCATTTCTGAATTTTTATTATGTGTTTCTTCTTCTATTTTTTAAATCTTTCTTTTCCTTGCTTTCTTGTGTTATTGCTTTTGTTTGTTTCTAGCATGGGAGACTAATTTCCATTGCAGAGCTGCCATGAGCATTAATGAAACAGGATGTGAACACTTGCTTTTGTGTAACGAATGCTGGACAACATACAGACAAGTAAGAATTCAGTTGAAACTACAAGAGGGGCTACATTTCATCTCATTGCCTTTCCTTTTCCTAAATTTTCCTTAAAAGGAGAAGTCCACAGGAACCAACAAGAATTTGCTGTCTGTATCTCTGTGGAGAAATACGTTTACATGGTATAAAGAGTAGACTATCCTGGAAAATGCACAGTTCTTCCAAGTGACTCCTGTCTAGATAAACAGCTGTGTTTGCACTAAAGCCATTATTCTCTTGGGCTTCTCTTAGTCAATGACTGCACATGCTGGAGATAGTTCAGAACCATTCATGTAAAATATGGAACTCTCCTGATGCTCAGCTCTCAGCTTGAGAACTCCCCGTCAGTCTGGTATTACTCATGACTGCAATACAGCACTTTCTAACCAGTCTTTTTTAGTTCCCTCCCTCTTGTCATCGGTATCAGGTCTGCATTAACTCTGAAGTCTCTTCATGCCTATTTCTGTGTCCTCCTCATTTCTCTGGCATTCCTTCTCCCCAACCCCAGGAAATATTTCACATATCTAACCCTGTCTTGGCGTCTACTTCTTGGAGGAACTAAATTAACACATTCCTAAATTAAATTATACAGTCTTATGGTATAGAAATAGTATATTTTCTTTGTATATACCTCTCAGCATATGCCCAATGCCTCAGTATATGCCCACATTTTTACTTACATTCTACACGATGTTATAAAAGTAAACAACTCTCATTCACATTAGAAATTTTGCCATGCAATATGGGCCAATAATAAGATGTTTGTAATGTGTTTTAGTTAGATTAAAGGATCACTGGGTTTTTCATGAGCCAATTTCATAAAAGAAAACTTTTTAAATCTCAAATTTCAGCTCACAAACTATTAGGGTAGTCATTAGCATCGCTCTGAAATGGCCACTTTTCAACACTGAACATTACTTTACACTGATGTCAGGTAAATATAGAATTGTATAATAAGTCATCAAAATATTAATGCTTTCAAATTTATTTTACAAAAAGTGAAAACAAAAATCACCCTATATCTCCATAGATGTGCTTTACTGCAAAAGCTTATTAAGATTTTGTTTATTGTATTTTACAGTAAATAGGACCAGAAGGAAATTCCAAATCTATACCTATTCCCATGCCATTTCTAGGTTATGAGTAAACTTGAATGAGTAATGAAGTTGACTTTTTTTCCTTCCTCAATAATCCTGTGACTGAGAAGGCAACTGAGAATACCAGAGCTTTTCAGTTTAGTTTTAGGTTTTAGAATGTGCATGAGAGAAAATTAGGGAGTGTGAGGATTAATGAAGCTGCATTTACAAAGACTTTCTAGCATTCCTGCTATACGTTTGACTCTCCCAGTGTCCCAGAGGTGACTTGACTTAGCTTTCTCAAAACAAGCCTTCTCCTGGCTCCCGTTTCCATCTAGACCGTTTATTAGTGCCCAGCTCTGGGAATTCATTCTTAGGTCCTATCCAGAACAGCCTCAGTAATGCCACATCATTGTTTCCTTGAACTGTGCAGAAAACAGTAATTGTGCAATATTCATGGAAACTGCCTAATGAGATCTGTGTGCCAGAAACAAGAGAAAAGATTCCAGAACTGTTTTATGTTACTTCCAGGTTTCTGTAGCTATTTACAAAGATATTTCTTTGTTTTTGCACAGGCAAAAGACCTACTTTAAAATAGCGTGAATAAAACAGTAAATGTGTTACACAATGGTCTGACCTTCCATTGTTAGAATATGGCAAATAAATAACTTCCACCTTGATGACTAAAGACAAAAGCTCTGGAGGGCCTCACCCTTAATATGAAGTTATCTATTGTGAGTAATCTCCAGCTGACTTTATGTAGCTGCTATGGTTCAAAAATAAGTGGTTTCTAATATCTAGAACACTAATTTGAGTTAAATAATATGTACAGCACAAATTGGGAAAATATAATTTAGGTCAGAATGGAGAACATATTAAATGTCTGAAAGTTGAGCAACATCATTCTTTAAAACTGAAGTATTTATTTCTATTTTGAAGTAACAGCAAGCTAGGAGTTTGCTATTAGAGCTGAAACCTTTTTGTTAGTCGTGTTTCTTTTGTTTTGGAAAAGGTTGACTTGAACATTGAAATTTTGTACAAAACAGGGTGGATGACTTTTGTTATTTTAATCAATGGAGGCAGTGATAAATGCCACTTACAGAAATATTCTAGTTTTTGTTTGTAAAAGCAAGAGAAAAAAAATGATATTCACAGTATTAGAATATGGTTGACCCTTGAGCAGCATGGGGTTGAACTGTGTGAGTCAATATAGACACAGATTTTTTAAAATAAATATGTTGTAAAGTTTTTTTTGGATATTGGCAACACTGAAAAACCTTGCAAGTAAATCATGTAGCCTAAAAATAATGAAATTTTTTTAAAGTTAGGTATGTTAAGAATGCATGAAATTTGTATAGATATTGTCAGGCACAGTGGCTTACGCCTATAATCCCAGCACTTTGGGAGACTGAAGGGGACAGATCACTTGAGGTCAAGAGTTCGAGAACAGCCTGGCCAACATAGTGAAACCCTGTCTCTACTAAAAACAGAAAAATTAGCTGGGCATGGTGGCACATGTCTTTAATCTCAGCTACTCGGGGGGCTGAGGCAGGAGAATTGCTTGAACCTGGCAGACAGAGGTTGCAGTGAGCCAAGATTGCACTTCAGCCCTGGTGACAGAGTGAGACTCCATCTCAAAAATAAATAAATAAATAAATATGAAGTATGTGTAGATATTACTCTCTATTAAGATTTACTACCATAAATATACACAACTCTATTATAAAAAGTTAAATTTTATGGAAACTCATACATGTAAATACTTAAGAGCATATGTGGCACCATTTGCAATCAAAACAAATGTAAAAATATGTAAAGATACAGTGTTAAAAATATAACTACATAAAATTAAATGTAGTACATACTATATACTACTGTCAAAATTTTGTAACCACTTCTTGTTGCTAGTGAGGTGAACTCCAGTGTTGTAAGCATCCCCTAAAATGCTGTATGATGCTAATTGTCTTCTTGTGAACAGTTCATCTCTCCAGTGAATTACATATCACAGTAAAAATGATCTCTTATGGTTCTAGCATATGTTTTTCATTACATTTAGTGCAACAAATGTGATGAAAATCATTGAGGATAATGGATATCTGCCCAAATATGTTTTTAATGTCCCTGAAAGTATTCTATTCTGGAAAAAAATATGCCACAAAGGATATGTATTAATAAGAAAGAGAAGTGAGCACCGAGATTTAAGTCAGGAAGGAATAGGCTCTCTATTGCTTTGTGCAGATGCAGTCAGGTTTATGATCAGAACTGTCCTTATCTATAAAGCTACTAACCCCCAAGCCTTGAAGGGAAAAGACAAACATGAGCTGACAGTCTTTTGTTTGTGCTATAAGAAAGTCAAAATGAACACCCTTTTTTTCTGGATTTGTTTCATTGATGCTTTGTCGCTAAAGTTGGAAGTACTTTGTGAGCAAGGAACTTCCCTATAAAATTCTTTTAATATTAGACAATGGCCCTGGCCATCCAGAACTCCATGAGTTCAACACCAAAAGTATTGAAGTGGTCTACAAATCCCCAAATACTTTGTCAGGTAGTCACAAGGAACGTTAAGTCTCATGACACATGGTACTCTAAGAAAAGGATTGTCAATGCTGTGGAAGAGAACCCTGGTAAAGAGAACATCATGAAAGTCTGGAAGGATTATACCATTGAAGATTCCATGGTTGTTATAGAAAAAGCAATGAAAGCCTTAACAATAATAAATTCCTGCTGGAGAAAACTGTGTCCTGATGTACATGGTTCATAGGATTTATGACAGAGTCAAGGAAATCATGAAAGAGATTGTGCGTATGGCAAAAAGGTGGAAGGCGAAGGATTTCAAGATATAGATCTGATAGACACCACACCAGAGGAATTAACAGAAAATGATTTGATGGAGATGAATGCTTCCAAATCAGTGCTCAAAGACAAAGAAGAAGATGTAGAAGAAGCAATGCCAAGAAACAAATTGACACAAGAGAATCTGGAAGAAAGGTTCAAATTATTCAAAACCGCTTTTGACTTCTTTTATCACATGAATTCTTCTATGATTTGGACACTGAAACTAAAGCAAATGGTGGAAGAATGATTAGTACTATATAGAATATTTTTAGAGAAATGAAAAAACAAAATTGTCAAACATAAATTATGATGTATTTTTATAAAGTTATGTTGAGTGCACCTACATCTCCTGACTCCCCTTCCACCTCTTCCACCTCTTTTGCTTCTGCCAGTCCTGAGACAGTGAGACCAACTCCTCCCTCCCCTTTCTCTTCCACAGTCTGCTTAATCTGAGGGTGGTGAAGATGAAGATCTTTAGGATACACTTCCACTTAATAAATAATAAATATATTTTCTTTTCCTTATGACTTTCTTAATAACCTTAGCTATTTTCTAGCTTACTTCATTGTAATACAATACAGTACATAATGCATATAACATAAACTATGTTGTTATTGGCAAGAATTCTAGCCAACAGTATGCTATTGAGAGTTAAGTTATTGGGGAATCAAAAGTTATGCTCACATTTTCCACTGTACAAGGACTCGGCACATATTTTTCAAGGCAACCCTAACCTCCACATTGTTCAAAGGTTATTCTGTTTGAATGACTTCAAGAGTTTGCTGAGCTTTTGAATATGAGTTCTTTAAAAATCCCCCCTTGATAATAAGGAACATACTTTGTAATAAATATATTGTATCTTGGGGGTAAGTCACTTCTTTTGTTCCCTAAGAACATTTTGTTTCATATTCTCTCCTTCATGTGTTTGTGTATCTATATATATAGATAGATAGATAGATACACACACATATACGTATATATAGTATATATATAAAATATATACATATATATAAAAAATATATATACCCACAAAACTAAAATAAAACTTTAAAAAAAAGTCCTGATAGCATAGCCAAGACCATACAATAACCACCCTCAACTGGTGAATTATTGAATTGAAAACTTGGAACACATTCACCTTGAGTAACCTGAATTCATGAGGATAAGATTATTTTTTTTTTTGAGATGGAGTATCTAGCTCTGTCCCTCAAGCTGGAGTGCTTATATATATAATATATATATATTTTTATATGTACATAATATATATGTATATAATATATATATATTTATATGTGCATAATATATATTTACATGTATATTATATATATAAAATACATATTTTAATTTTATTTTATGGCCACCATATATAATTGTACAGAGCTTTGGGAGGGAGCACTTGCATGTGCGTCTGTGTTATGATAGTTTTCAAGGAAATGGAAGTAAACTTGAGGCAAAGAAGAGGCAAGCATTTTTTTCAATTTAATTAGAGGCACCATTTAGGTTAGGAAATTTTATTTGTTATTTGATTATTTAAAAATTATTATATCATTTTTATTAGATTTCTTTCAAAGTATATATATTCTTGAAATATATTAGTGTTGGACTTTTGATTGTTACTAATAAAAGTTTTAAGAGTAGAGTCTTCCTCGCCTCTTCATTCCCTGAAACATTAGGCATAGCAACTTGCTTGTTGTAAGAACATAAAAATAAAGAATAAACTTAATGGAGTCAAGTGAAATTGAAATTGGAATTGGCAAAGTAGGGAAAGCAGGATCTAAGAGTACCTAAAAGTCATAAGCACCAGCAAATATATTTCAGAATCACAGCAAATATTCTCAAATCTGAAGTATTCTTTTTGGATGATGTATCTAAGTAATCAATGAACCGATATGAATTAGCATGGGGAAGACAAAGACATAAGACATCAGGGTATCATGCTTCTGACCATGGGTATTTCTCACATTCCTCAGAAATATCTTAGTTTTTCTATCTTCTTTGTATTTATAATACGTACTGGAGTTGGGCCAGGCGTGGTGTCTCACGCCTGTAATCCCTGCATTTTGGGAGGACAAGGTGGGTGGATAACTTCAGATCAGGAGTTCGAGACCAACCTGGCCAACGTGGTGAAACCCCACCTCTACTAAAATACAAAAATTAACTGGGTGTGGTGACATGTCCCTAATCCCAGCTACTCAGGAGGCTGAGACAAGAGAATTGCTTGAACCCAGGAAGTGGAGGTTGCAGTGGGCCAAGATCGTGCCACTGCACTCCAGCTTGGGGGACAGAGCTAGATACTCCATCTCAAAAAAAAAAAAAAAATCTTATCTTCATGAATTCAGGTTACTCAAGGTGAATGTGTTCCAAGTTTTCAATTCAATAATTCACCATTTGAGGGGGTTATTGTATGGTCTTGGCTATGCTGTCAGGACTTTTTTTTAAAGTTTTATTTTAGTTTTAAGGGTATATGTGAAGGTTTGCTACATATGTAAACTCATACCACTGGGGTTAGTTGTACAGATTATTTCATCAATCAGGAATTAAGCCCAGGACCCAGTAGATATCTTTTCTGCTCTTCTTTCTCATCCCAACCTCCACCCTCAAGAGAAACCTAGTGTCTGCTATTTCCTTCTTTGTGTTCAAAAGTTCCCATTATTCAGCTCCCACTTATAAGTGAGAATATGCTGTATTTGCTTTTCTGTTTCTGCATTAATTGGCTGAAGATATTAGCCAACAGCTCCATTCATGTTCCCAGAAAAGACATGATCTCATTCCTTTTTATGGTTGCATAGTGTTCCATGGTGCATATATGTACCACAATTTCTTTATCCAAACTGTCAATGGGCATTTAGGTTGATTCTGTGTATTTGCTATTGTGAATAGTGCTGTAGTGGACATTCATGTGCATGTGTATTTATGAGAGAATGCTTTATATTCCTCTGAGTATATACCCAGTCTTGGAATTGCTGAGTTCAATGGTAGTTCTGCTTTCAACTCTTTGAGGAATCACCATACTGCTTTCCACAACGGTTGAGTTAATTTACACTCCCACCAGCAGTGCGTAAGTGTTCCCTTTGCTTTGCAACCTTGCCAGCATAATTTATTTTTTGATTTTTTAATAATAGTCATTCTGAGTGGTTGTGAGATGGTATCTCACTGAGGTTTTGATTTGCATTTCTCTAATGATCAGTGATATTGAGTTTTTCTTCATATGCTTGTTGGCCGCATGTATATCTTCTTCTGAAAAATGTCTGTTCATGTCCTTTGCCCACTTTTTAATGGGGTTGTTTTTCTCTTGTAAATTTGCTTAAGTTCCTAATAGATGTGGAATATTAGACCTTTGTGAAATGCATACTTTGCAAACATTTTCTCCTATTCTGTAGGTTGTCTGTTTACTCTGTTGATAGTTATTTTTGTTTGTTTGTTTGTTTTCAGTGCAGAAGCTCATTGGTTTAATTATATTTCATTTGTCAATTCTGGCTTTTGCTGCAATTGCTATTGGTGTCTTTGTCAATAAGTCTTTGCCACTTCCTATGTCCAGGATGTTATTGTCTAGGTTGTCTTCTAGGGTTTTTAGTTTGGGGTTTTACATTTAAGTCTTTAATTCATCTTGAGTTGACTTTTTTTTTTTTTTTTTTTTGACAGAGTATCACTCTGTCGCCAGGCTGGAGTACAGTGCCGCTATCTCAGCTCACTGCAAACTCTGCCTCCTGGGATCAAGGGATTCTTGTGTCTCAGCCTTCCAGGTAGCTGGAATTACAGGTGCATGCCACCATGCTCAGTTAATTTTTGTATTTTTAGTAGAGATGGGGTTTCACCATGTTGGCCAGGCTGGTCTTGAACTCCTGACTTCAAGTGATCCTCCCACCTTGGCCTCACAAAGTGCTGGGATTACAGGCGTGAGCCACTGTGCCCAGTCAAACACATCTTGAGTTGATTTTTGTAGATAGTATTAGGAAGGAATCCAGATTCAGTCTTCTGCATACAGCTAGCCACTTATCTCAGCACCATTTATTGAATGGGAGCCTTTTCCCCATTGCTTGTTTTTGTCAGCTTTATTGAAGATTAGATGGTCTTAGGTGTGTGGCCTTGTTTCTGGAATCTCTACTCTGTTCCATTAGTCCATGTGCCTGTTTTTGTACCACAACCATTCTGTTTTGGTTCCTGTAGCTGGTAGTATAATTTGAGGTCACCTCGAGTTATGCCTCCATCTTTGTTCTTTTTGCTTAGGATTGCTATGGCTATTTGAGCTCTATTTTGGCTCCAGATGAATTTTAAAATAGTTTTCTCTAGTTCTGTGAAGAATATCATTGGTGGTGTGGCCGGAATAGCAGTGAATTTTCAATAGCATTGAAAATTGCTTTGGAAAGTATAGCCATTTTAATAATAATGATTCTTCCTGTCCATGAGCAAAGGATGTTTTTCCATTTGTTTGTATCTTCTCTGTTTCTTTTTAGCAGTTTTTTAATTCTCATTTTAGAGATCTTTCACCTCCCTAATTAGCTGTATTCTTAGATATTTTATTCTTCTTGAGGGATTTGTGAATGGGATTGCCTTTCTGATTTGGCTGTTGTCTTGGATGTTGTTGGTGTATAGGATAGGAATGCTAGTGATTTTGTACATGGATTTTGTATCCCAAAAACCTTGCTAAAATTGTTTATCAGCTGAAGGAGATTTGAGGCCAAAACTATGAGGTTTTCTAGATACAGAATTATGTCATCTGCAAATCAGAGAAGTAAATCTGAAATCAAATAATCCTCGTAAATAATGTTTTAACTTTTTCTTTACCAAAATATTTTGAAGGATTCCTTTATTTTCACTATAAAGTAGTATTTACATCATTTGAATGGAGATCTGTGAATAGATAAAATTGACTTTCATTTTTTAAGTATACCAAAAAAAGTGAGTTAAGTACTGATTCTTTTCCAAAGCTACCTCATTCTTCCCTTTCCTACATGAAACCCTGAAGAAGAGAGCTAGCTGACCCTCCACAGTCAGTAGCTATTTTTCACTCCTAGCAAGGATGATACTTTTCACTGCAGCAAATTGTGTGATCCAACCCTAGCCTGCTCCACTGTGGACTAGAACCACTTCCATCACTTAGGTGACTCGGGCCATTGGTTCCCCGCACAAGACATTTCTGTAATAATGAAATAATGAACTTCATTTTTTGGCAGATTTTTAAAAAGTAAAGTCTATAAATTTATATATTTTTATATATTTATATTTGCATATACAAATATATACATATATATGTACATGTATATATTTGTTTTCAATTTACCTTTGAGTGCCTGGAAGAGATATTTTTGGACCAGAATTAAATAAGGAATTTTCCACATGTAACACTTTTCTATGTGCAGCAAAGGTTTGTTTTCAGTTCCAGTAGCCATATACATTTTATTCTACATTCACATCCTATTGAGGCCAATGTGCTTTCTGATGTAGGACACCGTAGTGGACTGAAATCTTTTAAGCCTGACAAACAGTAGTTTGGTATCGTTGGAAGATCTAATTTAGCTTTGACAGTTTAGGGAGTCCAGGGCTGAGAGAATTCTCCTAAATTCGTGGCTGAAATATTTCTGTTACTTAATTACACATCTGTTCTTTCCCTAAACTTAGAGATCAAGTTTACTCCCTGGGAATTGCATCTTAAGTTAGTAACAAGTAGAACTTCACCATCTAATGTTTTCTTCTATTTTATTAGGTCAAGGACTTTCTATCCTGATAAAAATATACAGTTTCATTATGCTCCATTTTAGACATTTTGCTTTCATAATTTGGTTGTGTGTGAGGATATCTGTATCTTTTATTAATATGGCTTACCCATGAGTTTCTCAAATTGCAGTTTTACAGAGTGCATGAGATCGGCTGACAATTGAGTTGTGGGCATGCTACAAGCATCTTTAGTTGCCTTTTTTTATGATGTCAACTGCAACAAACAATTTCTCTGTCTTGAAAAAGACAAGTTGTCATGGACCTGAATGGTGGCTGATGAGAATGACAGTCACAGAGATGACTAAATGATGCAGCCTCTGTCATAACTCCAACGACTCAGAAAAATTTGAAAATGGTTTCAGTCATAATATTTGCTTTTCAAATGTCATTCTTTGATACAAATATTCATAACCATAGATCCTCAAAGAATCAAAAAGGCTTAATACCCCAAGAGAAAAAAGGGTAATGATTTCACAACCACGTAAAACTCAGTACAATGGATATAGTTTAATGTACAATAGAATACAGATTGTCGAAGTTTTTTGTGAAATAAGTCCTCCACACTCCACCCTCACCTTTCTTTCTTTTTTGTGTTTACCCTTCTAACTAACTGTGAGTGAGTGTGCGTGCCTGTGCCAGGCGAGTGTCTCTGGTTTCTGTGTAAGTTGTCCCCAGCTTGTATGTACACAAGGAAAAGGATATTAATCTTAGATAATTCTTAAATATTCTATGATTTCCTTTTCTCAGTCCTTAGCAAAGGCAAAACAAAATGAAATAGAAAGAACTGGAGATCCACAGTCTGCTTTGAGTATGGTCTGCATGTTACCAGCCTCGAGAAGTGCTCCTGTTGATGCTTGCACTTCTTTCACATCTGAATGGTGAATCACCTGTATAAAAGCCGAAGATCAAACCACACCGAAAGAAGCTAGCCAAACTCCCTGCATAAAAGCCATGAAGAAAAAAAGTCATTCTTTCTGTTTGCGTAAAATGTTTCTTTGATTTCTTCCCTTATAGTATGAGGTGATTGGGCAAATTAATCTATAAATCCCTTCAGGAGCAAACATCCTAATTTTCTTTTAAGAACTTCTGTTGTTACATAAGAATATCTCATTAAGCTTTACATTTCCTAGAGAACAGCAAGGTAGTAGATGATAATGAAACAGGAAAGAAAAAGATTTCAAAAGTTATGTTTTACTAATGAAAATAAGGTGTTAAACACACTTTTAAATTAAGCATTTTCTTAAATTTAGGATTTGAGAATCTGTTTCATTTCCTTTCTAGAGACTGTTAATGACAATTTCTCCTCTATGAAGAGGCAATGTGAGTGCATTGACATTATTAAACCTGTTAAAGCCTATTGCCTAATTCAGAATTTATCTGTCTGGTAAGCTGATTAAAAGAATAATTTTCCTTCTAATTGGAGTAAATTATATAGAAACTTTTTATGTCTTAGAGTTTTAATATCTTGAGTTTATCACTTTTATTCAAGACTCTAAAATGGGATGCTTTTTGTAGCCTCAGGCAGAGGTATTATATAGCAAGATGAATAGTAAAATCAAAATATTGTCATATATTAAAACCTAATATGTTTGAAAATGCTTAATCACCCACAACTCTCCTGAACTAAGCACCACAGTGGATGCTAAATTTGCATTCCTTTAAATTTTAATTTGTGATTTTCAAATGAAACAATTTATTGTATTTTAAACATGCTTTCCTTATTGTATATTAGATATTTTTGCCATATGTTACTAAATATGTTGATAGATTCTAAAGATTTTGCAATTAGTAAATATTCATGCAATATGTGTGGTTTTCTTTATCTCCTAAGATTAGACTCCCTTTTAAACTCGTAGATTCCTAAAAACTCAATTCAAAAATTTTTATAATGGTAGACAATGATTTACATGAAAAGTATTTGCCCTTTGGCACTGTCATTTTACTTCACAAAATGTTAGGGTTGCGGGATGGTGAATCTACATCTACCTATCCATATTATAAACTTGGTCAAATTTTAATAGATATAGCTATATACAATTTTAATGGTACTGTCAACAGGTATTGATGGAAGAATTCGTGTTCAGTGTGACTTTCTTTATAACTGGAATAAGACCATAGATATTTTTATAAATTATGTTTTTTTTAAATAAGAGGATTTTCCTTGTAGATATAAATCTATTTCACTCATTCCATTTTTAAGTGTGTCATAATAATTTTGCACCATGACATAAGGAATACATATTTAGTTTATCTCCAAGTTTTTAAAAAATAGTATAAAAATGCAATGTATTTCTCTTTGCACAAATATTTTTCAAGATATTTTGAGAAAGCATTTCTGAATTTAAAATTATGCAAATTTTAAACATAATACATACTGTGATATTGCTTTCCAAGAACAATGAACCAATTAATAGTCCTTTGAAATATTCATAAGGGTTTTCTCACGACTTGGCCAATTCTGGACTTTATCCAACATATCAAATGTATCTATTTTTCTTCCTTTATATTTTGCAGTCTGTTGGAGAAAAGTATATAATTATCTTTGCTTTTATTTTCCAGATGGCATGTGAGGTTAAATATTTTCATATGTTTAAAAGTAATTTTGATATTCTGCTGTGTGATTTTCTTCTCCATAAACTTTTCAAGTTGTTTGGTTAAGCTTTATCTTGTTTTCTTCTTTCCAATATTTTCCTACACATTCTTTGTTTCTGATATATGCTTTAAATATTTTCCAGCTTGTTATTAGTTGATAAAATTTATTCTGACATATTTTGTAATATAAAAATGTTTAATGTTATGTAAACAAAGGCATCTGTCGGTTTCTTTATAATTCCTTCATCTTTTGACTTGTTAAGTGAATCTTCCTTATCCTAAAATTATAAACATATTATATTTTCTTCCGATTTTTAAAAATTTTGTGTTTTATATTCAATGTCTGAAATTTATATGTGTTGTGTGACTAAATATAGATTTCCAACCCATTTTTCTAGATTAATATCCAAGTTTTATCATATCGTTTTTTGACTTATCCTGTATTTTATATTTAATGCCAATTTATATATGGTAAAGTCTACTCTTTTCAGTATATAGTTCTGTGAATTTTTACAAACACCTGAAGTTCCGTAGTGACCACTATAATCAAAATATAGAACAATTCAGTCACACCAGAATTTCCTAACTGGCCTTTTCTAGTCCAACACCTGTCAAACACTCAGTCTTTGAAAATTCCTAATCTTTTGCTATTCTTAATATTTTCCTTTTCCAACATAGCATACAAATAAAATCAAATCGTGGTATGTAGCCTTTGAATCTGCCTTCTTTAACCTACCATAATGTATCTGAGGATCATGCATGTTGTCATGTGTGTTAACAATATATTTATTTTTCTTACTGAGTACTATTTTATTTATTTATTATTATTTATTTATTTATTTATTTTTGTGAATCGGAGTTTCGCTCTGTCGCCCAGGTTGGAGTGCAGTGGCGTGATCTCGGCTCACTGCAACCTCCGCCTCCCTGCAACTCCCGCCTCCCGGGTTCACGCCATTCTCCTGCCTCAGCCTCCCGAGTAGCTGGGACTACAGGTGCCCACCACCACACTCGGCTAATTTTTTTCACTTTTAGAAGAGACGGGGTTTCACTGTGTTAGCCAGGATGGTCTTGATCTTCTGACCTCGTGATCCGCCCACCTCGGCCTCCCAAAGTGCTGGGATTACAGGCGTGAGCCACGGAGCGAGGCCGAGCACTATTTCATTTTATTGATGAACCAGAGTTTATGTATCCGTTCTCCAGTTGACAGACAATTGGGTAATTTTCAGTTTGGGGCAATTATGAATAAAGTGTCTAAATATTAGAATAGAAGTTTTTGTCTGTTGATTTTTATTTCACTTGGGTAAATAGTAGTGGGATTGTTGGGCTACAATAAGTATATTTTTAATTTTATAAGAAAGATCTTGTCAAACTCTGCAATCTTCAATGTCTAATATGACTATTTTGACAATAATTTATCAATTTTTAATAATTTGTGCATTTTGCATATTACTTAGGAAATATTTGTCTAACTCAAGATTACGATGAATTTTCTCCTACGTTTCCTTCCAGAAGCTTAATATATTTTGATCTATGATCCATTTGGACTAAAGGGAGTGAAGTGAATTGTTGTATTTTGTGTGAGAGAAGAGTGTAGTTTCCTTTTTAAAATAATACAAAATAAATATTTATCTATCCACTTGTTCTGACACCATTTATTGAGAATATTTTTCTTTCCCCAGTGGCAACTTTGTCAAGGTGAAAGAGGAAGGGAAGGAGAAGAATGAGGACAATAACAACAATATCAAGATGCCTGTGGGTATATTTATAAGAATTCCAGGCCGGGCGCGGTGGCTCAAGCCTGTAATCCCAGCACTTTGGGAGGCCGAGATGGGCGGATCACGAGGTCAGGAGATCGAGACCATCCTGGCTAACACGGTGAAACCCCGTCTCTACTAAAAAATACAAAAAATTAGCCGGGCAAGGTGGCGGGCGCCTGTGGTCCCAGCTACTCGGGAGGCTGAGGCGGGAGAATGGCGTGAACCCAGGAGGTGGAGCTTGCAGTGAGCTGAGATCCAGCCACTGCACTCCAGCCTGGGTGACAGAGCCAGACTCCGTCTCAAAAAAAAAAAAAAAAAAAAGAATTCCAATAGGGATGAACCTGTTCTGTATCTTGATTGTGACAGTGGTCACACAAAAGTACATGTGGTGATAAAATTGCATAGAACTAAATATGCCCATATACTAGCCTACACATGAGTTCATTTTAAACTGATGAAATCTGAATAAATTAAGTAGATTGTATCAGTGTCAGTATTCTGGTTGTGATATTTGATTATAGTTGTACAATATGTTGTCACTGGAGAATACTAGGGAAATAGTATGAGACCTTTCTGAATCATTTCTTATAACTGCATGTGACTCTCACATTTGCCTTTGGGAATTATCACAAAATAGAAAGTCAAAATTAGTTTTGAAATATTCTAAAGTAAATGCTTGTCACAAAAATAACTGGAAATCCTTGAAATAAAAGCCACAAGTGATATGAACATAGTGGCCATAAGAGACATAGTAGAATAAAACAAATTTCCCAAATAGTGACCTATTTAATAAACAGGCAAGTATTGGAGGATAAATTATGTTACTATCTATTCAATAATCTCATTTGCTACAGTAAGCTTTTTCATCACAGCAGAATGGCCTAAAAGGAACAGTACAGGGTGAAGAGGTCAGTAAGAATTAGTTAAGACTTTCATAAAGCAGGCTAATGACCAGCTAAATTCTATAGAAATCTACTTCACATCTCCATGCAGCATTGGTTTGATTATTTAACTCTCCAGTCAATTAGTTCAAATAGCATATTCAGTAAAAGCTATTAAACTAGTTGTGCATGTAAATAAAATGGATAAAAATCCAGTTGCAACAGAAAAGTAATAAAGATATTAATTAATTAGAATTCTGCCTCTCAGAATTATTAAGACTTAAAATCACCTTGAGCAAAAGTTTCTTTTCTCAGGATGTCTATAAAATGTTTCTTTTTTCAGGATGTCTATAAAGTACCTAGGAAAAAAAATGTACAATGAGTTTCCATTATAACTTTTTTTAAAAATTCGCGTATCAACACATCTATGAGGCTTCTACAGGAAGGCAGATGACCATTCAATACAAAATACGTGTTCTACCATTCAAAAATGTTTGAAGATGAAGTGAGTTCTCTTTTGAAGATAGTAGGCTCTTTTCTTGAATGTGTTCAATCATAGCAGTTGCATAAATTTTAACTGGAAAAAGTATAAATTGCTTTAGACATGCGGATTGTATAAAAATGTACTACCTAATTGATATATTTTGAAAATAGAAGACTTTAAATCTTAATGACAAAGTAATTAATTAACAAATCTAGCCCCAAACTACATTTGAAAATGCAAACAAAAGAAGCCCAGATGTTAGTGTTGCAGCTCGGAATAGAAGTCAGGTATCCTGAAACCAGACCTTGTTACTTGTCCTTTTCTCCCTGAATATTAACCAGCATTAAGTCTCCATTTCTTTTCCTTTTTCTTTTTTCCTTTTTTTGTTTTTGAGATGGAGCCTCGCTCTGTCGCCCAGGCTGGAGTGCAGTGGCGCGATCTCAGCTCACTGCAAGCTCTGCCTCCCAGGTTCACCCCATTCTCCTGCCTCAACCTCCCGAGTAGCTGGGACTACACAACCTCTCTTAATTTTCATTCACAACAACCCTGTGAGGTTTGTACTAATTATTCCATATAGCAGATGAAGAAGTGAGGCACAGGAATGGCAAATGACTTGCCCAGAATGGCACAGTATATGAAAAAAGGACATAAGATTTTTTTTTCATTTTACCATGTGTCAGCAACCTAAAAGGAAGAAGCTGAGGCAAAATTAACATAAAGTGTTTATCTGGGCCAGGGTTGAGCACTGCAGCCCAGGACACACTTCCAAAATGCCTCGGGGAGTGCACCAGAGAACAAAAGAGAGGTTCAGGTTTTTAAAGAAAAAGGGATGAATCAGAAGTGGTGGGTGCAATTTCAAAAGTTGTTTACCAGGAATTCTCTTTGGTTTACAGAAATAACATTGCTTAATGATAGGTTATATATTGTTGAACTATAGAGTGTTTGGCATTTTATTGCGACTTGGCATCCATTAGTCCAGAGCCCACAGAGTAAGTGGTTTCAAGAGGTAATTATTTCAGTTCAAGGGGATGTGACAAGACTATCATTTCATTCCAATGCCTCTCTGGTCCTGATAATTTAAAGTGGCTCACATGTCTCAAATAAAAAGTTTATTTTGTTCTTCCTTTATTTTTCACACCTTTAAAAAAAAGCAGGGCTACAAAGTAATTTTGTTACATAGCTATTGGTAAATTTAAAGATATATGCTCCTAGGATGTACAACTTAACATTTACATGTGTACCATAGGTATGCCCTTCCACATGACAGATGGAAACAATTGTCTTTATAGGTGAAAAATTAATATAAATAAAATACTACATATCATATAGCAGAAAACTGTAATGCATTTAAAATAAGAAATGTGCATTATTCTCTTTCTCTTCCTCTTCTTCTCTTCCTTCTTTTTCTCCCTCTTCTACCCCACACTCTACTCTCCTGAGATAAGCTTGTGTGCATGCACTGTTGGAAATGTTCTCACAAAGCTTACAGACAGAGATAAATTTCAGAGAAAAGAAATCTAAAGGCTAATACAATAAAAGGTCAGGCATCTATGGCAACATCAACAAAAGGAGCTTAATTCTAAATGTTAAAATGTGGAGATGTGAGAAATTGATTTAAACATGTTTACAAATTGCCAGTATAAATAAAAACCTGCAAAAAGAAAACATTACTTCAGGTGATGTACTCAAAAACAATTGATGTGATTAAGTTATAAAGAGAAAGGTAAAAGGCAAAAAAAGTAAGATGAGAAGATTGTTTAAAGGGCTGTAAGTTTAATGATTCACTCTCCCACATCAGCACACTTTGATACTCTAGCATATCTTTTTAAACTCTTGCATCAATTTGTCTAAGATTCTGATATGTTAAGTGCTTCTAAGAGATTTTGTAGGAGTCAGAATATATTATTGTGGTTATTAATCCTTAGGTTTCCAAGGAATGTGTTGATCACTTCCCAAAGCCAAATAAAAATCTCTCACAGTTCTACATTAATGACTAGATGCAATAAGCACCACATTTGGCTTGCTATTTTCCCATTTAGCAGAATGGAATGAACAGTTTTCAAGCCACTTTCCTAAGTACACATAAAACAGTTTCATCCTCAGGAGCCACGTGTCTAAAATGCAGTCTCACAAATGCTGTTCTTCACACTGTACTCCTTCCTCACACATTTTTGTTTATCTCCATTTACAATTTCAATAGTGTCTTCTATGAAACTTTTGTGCAATGCTGCAAAGAGATTACTTGCACAAACTTTATTTAAGAAATTTGTGAAAGTGTCATTTCTGGGTTCCCTTTCCTCCATGGATTTGACAGGCCATGGAATTTAGAATATCTGTTTATTTTGCTGGGGTCCTTAATTTGCTCAGTATTATTAACAAAATCTCACCTTTTATAAATTATGTACCCCTTGCAGAAAACATTTACCTAGATTATGTCATTGAATTTTTACAGCGTACCTGGGAAGTAATCAAGGGAGGCATCTCTGACTCTAGACAGTTTAGGAAAATGATGCTCAGAATTACTGGCTTACAGAACATGTGACAGTGATAGTAGAGTCATAAATTGGAACCAACATTCTTTTTTCTCCATGTACAATACTCTTCCTAAGAACAGCACCTTGTTTTGCATAAAAAGCAGTGTCATAAGCTAAGCTTGTGGTGGGGAGAATGGCCCTTCAAAGGTATCCACTTCTCCTCTTTAGAATCTTTGAACATGTTATCTTCCATGGTGAAAGAGACTTTGCAGATGTCATTGACTTCAGTCTTAAAATAGGAAGATTATCCTGCTTTATCCGAATAAACTCATTGTAATCACCTTACAAGGGTTTCCTTATAAGGTTCTTATAAGGAAGTTTCTTATAAGAAAAGGAGGAGTTACGAGAGTCAGAGTCAGAGAAGATACGACAATAAAAGCAGAGATCTGAGTGATATGGGGCCACAAGCCAAGGAATGCAGACAACTTCTAGACATTGGAAAATGCAGGAAACAGATTCTCCCCCAGAGTTCCAGAAGAAACACATCCCGGCTGACACTTTAATTTTAGCTTAGTGTGACCCATTTTGGACTTCTCACTTCTGGAACTGTAAGAGAATAAATTTGTGTTGTTTTAAGCTACTAAGTTTGTAATAATTTCTTATAACAGCAATAGGAAACTAAATATCTTCAGATAATACTTCTTGTAAATTAACACCTCAGTACAATTTCACACTAAGTATCATATTATGACTAGGAACTTGCCCCTTAATTGAAAACCAGTTTAAAACTAATAACTTAATATTCTTGATTTATAATTTTATTGTGTTTTTCTTTCTCTTGTTACTTTTTACTTCTTAATTCAAATTTTTTGTTTCATTAGTCATACATAAGAAATGTGTTTTCCACATTCTTAGTCAATAGGCTTCTAGACTTCTGATTCCTTCCGAGTAATTTTGCAAAAAGAGAGGCTGATCATTTCATTATTGCATGGCATGTTGGTGAATTATGTGTGCTCACAGAACCTCACTATCAGCAGAGTCCAATATGGCATAGGAAGCTAAGAGACTTATTGCTGAGTTCTCTCTCTGGTGAGAATTATTAATTTCAATAAATATTGTGACTATAAATAAATATTGGTTTATTTTAACAGCTAAGACTAGTTTCTTTATGGGCCTTATTACATTTTGTCTATGTATAAATTAATCTTGTCAAGTAGAAGTCATCTTGATCATACATGTCAAGGATATGAACACAGTGTTATTCCTATAAATTTTTGCCATACCCTTTTTGTTGCTGACATAACTTGTAGGTACCAAGAATGCTCATGCAATTTCCTGACTTCAAAGACAGGCACCTTGTCTGAGGTAAACATCTGACTAATTGTAAAAAGCCACTCAATCTACAGTTTTGAGGTATCTAGGATAGTTCCTGGAGGGCAGAGCCTTTACTGGCCTTATCCTATCCCCATAACAGGTGTTAGTGACTCCATCCAGCTCTAGAAGTGATGAGTGAGTGAAAGGGAATTTTGAGGTTTTTAAATCTATTTTCCAAATTCTTTTGCAGAAACAGTGTGTTAAATTATATTTTTATCAACGGTGTGTGAGAGGGTTCCTACCGATTTTAAAAGTCTTATTTGGTGGGAAAAAATGTATTGTTTTAATTTGTGCTTCTTTGTTAATAAAGTTGGATATTACTTATTAAAAAGTAGTATTCCAATATTTACTGCAAAAATAAATGGTACATTTAAAAATAACTAAAAAGTCTAATTGGATTGTTTGTAACACAAAAGATAAAGGCTGGAGGAGGTGGATGCCCAATTTACCATGATGTGGTTATTACTCATTGCAGGCTTGTACCAAAATATCTCATGGACCCCATAAATATATACACCTACTATGTACCCACGAAAATTAAACATAAAAAATTTAAATAAATAAAAAGAAATAGAAAAATTAAATAAATGATGATTCACTAGACCATAGAGCTAATCTCTGTATGCCTGGGTCCATATTCCATTTGTCATGAATTGAGAAAGAACATTTGTAACTTTTTCCAAAAAATTTAAAGAAGGACTAGCAAGGGGACATTCAACATCACTATATATATTAATACCTTCCAAAGAGTCAAAAAGCTCAAGTTATTTTCTTAGTCACTATGAAACAGTGCTTGATTTCTTCTCAAACACATTTTGTTGAAAATAAAAGGCAGTGTTTATTAGACCATAAACTGTGTATATCCTTCAAGCATTTAGTGAAAAACCCAGCATTAAATTATCGTATCTGTTTCATGCTGTTTACCTTCACTTGTCTTCTGTGCTTTTATGAGATCATTGACTACTCTAAATCAAAGCATTTAAATAGTCGTACAAATATCTACTCGCCTACTCATCTGGAACTCATTATTATTTATGGTGAGAGAATAAAGAAGCCTCTGGTTTCATTGACATTATGATTTATAATGCCTTGAGGAATGAAAAAAATACAATAATTTAAAGTCAGTACTGTTTGTCATTTTTAAAATGCAGACTTCAACATTTTTGTAGGTAATAGCTCCTCTTTTTTCTAGCAACAATATCTGGAAACTTTAAATGAATGAGTAAAAGAAAATTGGTTGTCTACTCACTGTCAATCTTCCCATTTCATATTCCCAGATTGACAGGATTACATTTTATAATTTTCAATAAACCTCCAAAGCATATGACTCATGATAATAATCTTAGTTATATGATCAAGAGAATTAACACTTGAGTATCAGGTCTGTATAATATAAATAATTCACATTGTAAGAACATACTTTCAAAGTTTATTTTGAAGTATAAATCAAATTATACTTGTTGCTTAGTGCTATCAAAGAGAGAACAATGATAAAATCAAAATTGAAGCAAGTAGTGCAAGTCCAATCTTGCTTACATCTTGACATCTCAATTTGTGATTTTTTTCACTATGTTCAGAAAAATGGAAAATTATAATTCTGAGAGAGGTTTACTCTAAATTGGACATAACACTAATCCATGAAGTAGTGTACTTCAAAGCATAAAAACATATTTTGAGTATATAATCCCTAATGTACATTTTTTAGTTACTAATTTATAAGATGTTTAAATGTGCATAGGTGATTAAGTGAATTTATTAGGATAATTTGAGTTAAACAGATGCATCAATTAACTAGCTGTATCAGACAACATGTTCTCTGACCTCATTTTCTCAAACTGTCTACATTTAATTTTAATTTTCAAATAAGAACATAGCTCAAAAAATTTGATTAGCTGGTAGTATAAATTTCTCACTCCAAATTTTATTTATGAAATACCTTTTAAAACTTATTAAATACATGTAACTTTTATTTTGATGTGGTTTCTTTATATATTTTTAGGTACAGATTAAGTGTATTCATATATGTAAATACATCTATACTGGTTATGTTAGAAAATTTAAAATATCTGTAGAACTTTATAATATACAGTGTAATTACACAATCCTTACCACCTCTCTCTAGGTTGTAAATATAGAATATAAGCAGGTCAGAAGCTAGGCATATGCCTATAGTCCCAGCTACTTGGGAGGCTGAGGTGAAGCTCATATGAGCTCGGGAGTTTGAGATCAACCTGGACAACACAGTGAGATCCAGTCTCAAAAAAATAATTTAAAAGCAAATAAGGATATAATTAATGGAATATTTTGTTAGCCTTCAGACAAATGGAAATATACAATTTTAATAGGACTTGTACTTTTCTGGAAGGGACAGATGTCGGCAATCAAGTGATAGTATTAGCAACACAAAAAGAACTATCTATGAAAAAGTATTGACATGATGAACTTTTAAAACATTACGACCTTCTTCTCTGAGAAAAACTTTTAAGGGATCAAATACAAATATAAGATTAGAAAACAAATACGTGGAAAACACATATCCGATAAAGAGCTTGTACCCAATATATGCAAAGAACTCTTGAAACTCAAAAATAAGATTTAAAATAACTCAAGTATTGGGCAAAAGACTAGAACAGATATCCAATGAAAGAAGATACACATACTGCAATTAAGCATATAAGATACTTAACATCATTTGGCATTGGGAAATTGCAAATTAAAACATCACTGAGAGCACTGCTCACCTCAAAGAATGACTAATACTTTAAAAAATTGATAATATCAAATTCTTGCAATTATATGGTACAACAGAAATTATAATTCACTGATAGTGAAAATGCAAAATGAGCCAGCCATTTTCTAAAATGATTTGGCAGTTTCTTACAAACCTAAAACGTGTTTTACCATATAATTCAGCAATTACACTCCTAGGTAGTACTATGAAAATTCAAGCCCATGCAAAAGCTGCACACAAATATTCATATCAGTTTTATTCATAATCATCACAATTGAAGCCATCAAGATTTTCCTCAGTAGGTGAATGTATAAAAAAACTGTTAAGTCCATAAAATGGAATACTATTTAATAATAAAAAGAAAAGGGCTTTCAAGCCATGAAAGGACTTACAGGAACCGTAAATGCACATTTCTGAATGAGAGAAGCCAGTTTGAAAAGATTATACACACTGTGTAATTCCAATTATTTGACATTCTGGAAAAGAAAACTATAGAGCCAATTAAATATTCAGAGTTTGATGAAACATAGGGCATTTTTAACAATGGCAAATTATTCTCTATGATACTGCAATGGTAGATATATGATACTACATATTTGTCAACCCCATAAAACTTCACTGGACAAAGACCGAAACTTAATGTATGCAAACTTAAAGAAAAAGTCATTCAGGAGAAAAGATCTGAAATAGAATGCAAACTGTAACGAAAGAATCTATCTGTATTACAAACATGAAATGACATTGCTGAAAATAGTTAGGAGAGAGGACCTTAGGAAGTTTAGAAATGAATGGCTTCTATAAGTTTAGAGGCAAATGGAATTGAACATAATGCATTGCATTGCTGATAAGGCTGTTTCTTGTAAGGTGCAGTTAAAAAATGGTGATACTGCTATACATGCATAGTAAAATTCAGTAATTAAGTAAATACATTGTAAATGGTGGGAGCCAGTTTTCTCACCATTGGTGTGGGAATTTACAAATAACCCAAGGAAGTAGTAAGGAATGATAAATTTGGTAATGGATTAGAGCTAGAGACATTTATATGAAGTAATATTTACCTTAACATAGATAATAGTTGCGTGCTGAATAAAAGGAACCAGGATTTCCTGGAAGAATGACGCAATGTCATTGTGGAAAGGTACAAACTGAGCCCGGAGTGTCTTGTATAGCCAAAAAGTAAATATGCACTAAAACACATTAATAGGGGTATTTCAAAAGGACACAGGAGCCAATTGAAAAATGTCTCAGTGGCCAAAATTGACAGAATCAGAGCAAGAAAACAAATAAGTAGTACCATGCAATAATCTTCAGGATAAAATCAATATTCATATAACGATATTGATATAAATAAATTAATAAGTAAAAGTGAGATGGAAGACCAATCTTTCATGGAGAAAAAATCCAAAGAACTTATATAATACTCTGCCCTCAGGAGGAGAACTTAACTCTTTATTTCCTAAGAGTGGGCTACGCATGGTGTGACTTCCTTCCAAAGATGAAAGTACGAAAAGAGGCCATGGGGAAGAAAAGTAAACTTACAACGAGAAAACCTGACAAGTCCTTCCTCAGACACATCATTAAGGTCAACATCAACAACACCAAGAATGATAAATCACATTGGTAGTACCCTTGATACGATGTAATGAATATGGCAATTTACCTCTGTGGTATACTCTCTAAAATCCATAACCACAGTCTAAATATGAGAAAAACATTCGACAAATTTCAACGAAGGCTCATGCTGCAAAATGCCTGGCCAATATCCCTCAAAACCATCAAGGTCATATAAAACAAAGAAAACTGGAGAAACTTTCAGTCAGGAGGAGCCTAGAGAGACATAATGACTAAATGTAGTGTGCTATTTTTGGTGGGATCCTGGAACTCATGAAGGAAATTAGGTAAAAAATAGAAAAATATGAATTTACTGTCAGTGTTAATTAATAGTGATGTATTATATTTGTTCATTCATTGTAACAAGTGTACCAGGTAAGATGGAACACATACATATATCATTGTATTTATCACATTCTCTTTGTAGGAAAAAGTCCTCCATAAAATGTTCTTCTCTTCTATATAAAGTTTTATTTCACTTTGGATCTCCCTATCTATTTTCTGTCTCCCAAATTATTTTTATCTTACATATTTACCTTTTTAGTCCCTCTTGCTTTGAGTATGGTTTTTCATCTCTATTGAATCCCAGGGACTTCAAAACTGATACTCTTCATATATTCCTGTGACTGCTGCACTCAAAATTCAATTTTTATCTAGCTTCTACTATAAGATTCTGTTTTGCTCCATGGACATAACAAAAGGACAGAGTCACTCTGTCTCCTGAACATAGTATTTTCCAGGAAGATCAAAGCAAGGGACAGAAAGTATTTCATCTCTCTAGAAGGAAAATTTAAACACCTTTATCCTTTAGCCAAGTTTATTTCTAGCCAAAGTGATATAAGTCATAGGGCTTTACAGTCTTCAATTATCTGGAAAATTGTTGCCATGACTTAATCACCAAAGAGAACAATGATAAAATAAATAAGGAAGTGTTACTTGCAGGTTTAATATAGAAAATTCTTTTTATTTTATAATAGTTAATACATTTTCCCCTCAAAAAACAAATGGCCTTTCTTGTAAGGAATCATATCCCCGTGCCTAAACATATTATCAATGACACAATATGATCATTTGTCAAAAGAAAGATTTTAGAAAAACATTCTGAGCAGATTGAACAAATTAGCCAGGTCAATGATCATCAAACTGTGCTTGGGGGAACCTCAGAGTCCTTTCGTGGGGGATAAAGGCAAGCTTGGTTCTTTCTCTTGAATCAGAGCTGCTGCACTTTCTACCTGTTTTATTATTGGGGGTTCCATACACAATTTTATCTGAAAATAGAAGAGATGTGCTGGCAAAGTAAAGTTATAACTCTCTGGGCTGGATGACTTTTAAATGCCCTTCCATCCCAAGAATTTCGTGGTACAACTTTAAGTGTCTATGTTTCAGTGTGCAATATAAAAATATAAAGTTAAGAAAAAATATAAAAGGTAGAATTTCCACTGTGTCTAATGATCGATAATAACTGTTAATGTTGTTGCTGTAATTTAATAGAAATAGTTAATAAAGTTTTGAGACCGTGTGACTAAAATACACTATCCAGAATAAAGGACTCTTTGGCTAACGTGTCCGTGTGTCAGGAGAGAAATGAAGATTAGCAAGAGGTTACTAAATCCATAAAGTACAAAATTATTTCCCAAATACATATTTATGTGCAATTATTATATAGGGACTCAATATTTTACTTAAGATATATTTTAGAAATACTTAGATCCATTATGGTTCAGTTGTTTAAAATTTGTTTTCAAAGGAACCATCACAATATTTATGGTAAATAAATTTTCTTTTAATCTGAAATGCTTTACAGAGAATTACACATTCATTAACAGCAAGATTTAGACCCTCTTTAAAGTCTGAAGTATTAAAAACTATACTTTTATTCTGGTATAATTGACAAATAGAAATTTCTATATGAAAAGCCATGATGGTGAATTTCAATATGAGTAAAATTCTCAATCCCACAAAATGGAAACATCTAATACTTAAGCATATTTGTAATAAGGAAAAAAATAAGCCAATAATTTGACTCAGCATTTATTGAATGTAGATGATATAGGCCAAGTATGTAAGCCAGTTTATCTTTTTCTTTTTGCCATTGGTAATACGAGACATTCTCAACTGCATTTCAGCTTCTGTGTGTTACAGAACTTACACCACTCTGACTTCAGGTAATTAGGAATCATATCACAATAATATTCTTTTACTGTTTTTTTCCTGTGGTAAGAACACATGAGATCTACTATGTAACAAATTTCAAGTGTGCATTACAATATTAACATAGTCTCTCTACTGTATATTAGATCTCCAGAACTTATTCATCCTACGTAACTGAAACTTTGTACCCTTTGACTAACCTGTCCCCATTTCCCCCTGCCCCTGCTATTAGAACTACCATTCTACTCTCTGCTTCTATGAATCTGACATTTTTTTAGATTTTGCATATAAGGAAAATAATGCAGTATTTTTCTTTCTGTTCCTGGCTTGTTTCTGTTAGCATAATGTTCTCCAGGTTTATCCATGTTGTCACAGATGGCAGAATTTTTTTAAAGATTGAATAATATTTCATTTTATACACACACACACACACCACATTTTCCTATTCATTCATCTATTGACAGTTGCTTAGGCTGTTTCCGTATCTTGGCTATTGTGAGTAGTGCTATAATGAACATGAGAGTGCAGATATCTCTTCAAGATAGTGATTCCACTTTTGTGGGAAAAAAAAAAAAATATATATATATATATATATATATCAAAAGATAACAGTCATCCTAACAAGTATGAGGATATATGTCATTTTGTTATTTTATATATATATATATTTATATATTTATTTAGTTATTTATTTAGTTATTTATTTATTTTTCTGAGACAGGATCTCACTCTGTTACCCAGTCTGGAGTGCAGTGGTGCAATCATGGCTCACTGCAGATTCATCTTCCTGGGCTCAAGTGATTCTCCCACCTCAACCTCCCAAGTAGCTAGGACTACACCACCCAAGACCAACTAATTTATTTCATGTTATTTATTTATTTACTTATTTATTTATTGGTAAAGACAGGGTTTCGCCATGTTGCCCAGGCTGGTCTCAAACTCCTGGACTCAAGCAATCCACCCACCTTGCCTCCTAAAGTGCTGGGGTTAGAGGTGAGAGACACCACATTCAACCTGTTGTGTATATTTAAGGTGTACAACATGATTTTTTTGTGTTTTTTTATTTTAGCTTCAGGGGACACATGCTCTGGATGTAGACATCCCCAAAGTACATAGTATGTACATGGTGTGATGCTGAGGTTTGGGCTTTTATTGCTCCCATCACCCAGATAACGGCCAACCTTGGCTCCCTCCCTCACCCTATTTGGAGTCCCCAGTGTCTGTTGTTCCAATCTTTGTACCCACATATGCCCACTTATAAGTGAGAACATGTGGTTTTTGATTTTCAGTTTCTACATTAATAAACTTAGAGTAATGACCTCCAGCTTCAGACATGTTGCTGAGGAGGACATGATCTCATATGGCTGCATAGGATTCCATGGTGTATATGTACCACATTTTATTTTGGGAAGTAGAGACTTTTAATTTTTTTTATTTCAACTTTTATTTTAGATACAAGGGATAAATGTGCTTATTGAGAGTAGTGTGTAATTCAGAGGTTTAGAATATGGATCCCATCATCCTGGTAGTGAGCATGGTACCCAATAGGTAGTTTCAGAATCCACCTCCACCTCCTAGTAATCCACAGTGTCTATTGTTCCCGTATTTATGTCCATGTGTGCTAAATATTTAGCTTCCACTTATACGTGAGAACATATGGTATTTGGTTTTCGGTTCCTGCATGCATTTGTTTAGCAGTGTGGCCTCCAGCTCCAACTATGTTGATGCAAATGACATGATTTCATTCTTTTTATGGCTGCATATTATTCCATTGTGTATATGTACCACATTTTCTTTATCCAGTCTACTATTGATGGGCACCTGGGTTGATTCTACGTTTTTGCTACTGTGAAACGTACATCACTAAACACGGAAGTGCATGCATCTTTTTGGTAGACTGATTTATTTTATTTGGGGGATATATCCAATAATGGGATTTCTGGGTCAAATGGTAGCTCTGTTTAAATTTCTGTAAAATATATCCAAACTGCTTTCTATAGTGGCTGGACTAATTTACATTTCTACCAACAGCATATAAGCATTCTCTTTCTTCTTTTCTCCCCAGCATTACCAGCATCTGCTTTTTCTTTTGTTTTATTTATTTATTTATTTATTTATTTTTTAACTTTTTAATAATAGGCATTCTGACTGGTGTGGGATGGTATCTCATCATGCTTTTGATTTGCATTTTTCTGATTAGTGATGCTGAGCATTTTAAAAATATGTTTCTTGGCTACTTGTATGTCTTCTTTTGATAAGTATCTATTTATGTCCTTTGCCCCCTTTTTAAAAGGGTCATTTGTTTTTCGCTTGTTGATTTCTTCAAGTGCTCTCTAGATTCTGGATATTAGACCCTTGCTGGATAGATAATTTGCAAATATTTTCTTCCATTCTGTAGACTATCTGTTTACTCTGTTGATAGCTTATTTTGCTGTGCAAAAGAAGCTCTTTAGTTTAATTAGGTACCATTTGTCAATTTTTGATTTATTGTGATTGCTTTTGGGGAGATAGCCAAAATTTTTGCCAAGGCTGATGTTGAGAGGATATTTTCTAGGTCGTCTTCCAGGATTTTTATAGTTTGAGGTCTTGCATTTAAACCTTTAATCCATTTTGAGTTAATTGTTCTGAGTTAATTGTTCTATGTAGGAAAAAGTGTCCAGCTTCAATACTCTGCATATGGCTAGCCAGTTATTCCAGTGCCATTTTTTTGAATGGGGAGTTCTTTCCTCATTGCTTATTTTTGTCAGTCTTATTTGAGATCAAATTGTTGTCATTGTGTAGCTGTATTTCTGAGTTTTCTATTGTGTTCCATTGGTCTGTGGGTTTGTTTCCCCCACCCCAGTACAAAACTGTTTTTTTTACTGTGGCTTTATAGTATAGTTTGAAGTCAGGCAGTGTGATGCTTCCAGCATGGTTCTTTTTGATTAGGATTCCTTTGGCTATTTGGGCTCTTTTTTGGTTCCATATGACTTTTAGAATAGTTTTGCCTAATTCTGTGAAGAATGATGTTGGTAGTTTTGTAGGAGTAGCATTGAATCTCTAAACTGCTTTGGGCAGTATAGCCGTTTTTATGGTATTGATTCTTCTAATCTATGAGCATGGACTGGTTTTTTTTTGTTTTTTTTTTTTCCAGTTATTTGTGTCATCTCTGATTTCTTTCAACAGCGTTTTGTGCTTTTCCTTGTGGAGATATTTTATCTCCTTGGTTAGCTGTATTCCCAGGTATTTCATTTTCTTTGTGGGTCTTGTGAGTGGGATTGTGTTCTTGATTTCACTTTCAGCCTAGATGGTGTTGGTGTGCAGATATGCTACTGTTTGTGTACATTGATTTTGTATCCCAAACCTTACTAAGACTGTTTATCCATTCTAGAGCCTTTTGTCACAGCTTTTAGGATTTTCTGGGTACAAAGTCATAACATTAGTGAAGAGAGATAGTTTCACTCATTCTTTTCCTACCTGAATGCCTTTTATTTCTTTCTCCTTCCTGATTGCTCTGGCTAGGACTTCCAGTACTCTGTTGAATAGGAGTGATGGCAGTGGACACCCTTGTCTTGTTCCAGGCCTCAAGGGAAATAGTTGGAACTTTTGCCCACTCAGTGTAACGTTGGCTGTGGGTTTGTGATAGATGGGTCTTATTATTTTGAGGTATCTTCTTTTAACGCCTAGTCTGTTGAGAGTTTCTACTACGAAGAGATGTTATTTCTTATTTAAAGCTTTCTCTACACCTACAGAGATGATCATATGGTTTTTGCTTTTGATTTTGTATATGTGATAAATCATATTTATTGGTTTGTGTATGTTGAACCAGCCTTATATCTCATGAATAAAACCTACTTGATCATAGTGTATTAAATTTAAAAACAAAAAACTTTTATTTTAGGTTCAGAAGTACATGTGAGGGTTTTTAACATAGGTGAACTCGTGTCACAGGGATTTGTTGTACAAATTATTTCATCACCACGTATTAGGTGATGAAATAATTAGGCCCAGTACCCAATAATTAGTTTTTCTTCTCATCATTTAGCTCCCACTTATATATGAGAACATGTTGTATTTGATTTTCTGTCCCTAAGTTAGTTTGCTAAGGATAATAGCTTCTAGCTCCATTCATGTTCCTGAAAAAGACATGTATTAAGTTTTTTATGGGCTGCTGGATTCAATTTGCTAGTATTTGGTTGAGGACTTTTATGTGTATGTTTGCGAGGAAAATTTGTCTGAAGTTTCCTTTTCTTGTGTCCCTGCCAGATTTTGATATCAGGCTGATGCTAGCTTCATAGAATCAGTTAGGGAGGAACCCCTCCTCCTCAATTTTATGGAATAGTTTTAATACAGTTGGTATTAGCATTTCTTTGTATGTCTGGTAGAATTTGGCTGTGAATCCATCTGGTCTGGGGCTTTTTTTTTTTTTTTTTTTTTTTTTTGAGGGGGTGCTCTTTATTACTGTTTCAATTTCAGAAGTTGATATTAGTCTATTCAGGGTTTCAATCTGTACCTCATTCAACCTTGGAAGATAGTGTACTTCCAAGAATTTGTCCATTTCCTCTAGATTTTCTAATTTGTGTGCATAGAGTTATTCATAGCAGTCTCTGAGGATCTTTTGTATTTCTGTCCGATCAGTTGTAATATTACCTTTGTCATTTCTGATTGTCCTTACTTCGGTCTTCTCTTTCTGTTTTATTTTGGCTAGTTTAGCTAGGGACCCATCAGTCTTATTTATTTTTTTCAAAAAAAAAAAAAAGATTTCATTGATCTTTTGTATGGAATATGCATTTCAATTTCATCAAGTTATTCTCTAATTTTAATGATCTATTTTCTTCTGCTAGTTTTGGGTTTGGTTTGTTATTTTTTATTCCAGTTCCTTTAGGTGCAACGTTAGATTGTTAACTTGAGACTTTCTAATTTCTTGATGAAGGAGTTCAGAGCTATAAACTATCCTTGTAACAATGCTTTTGCTGCATCCCAGAGATTTTGGTAAATTGTGTCCCTATTTACATTAATTTCAATTTTTAAAAAATGTTTACCTTAATTATTATGGTTACCCAGGAGTTATTCAGGAGTAAATTGTTTAATTTCCATGTATTTGTATAGTTTTGAGAGATATTCTTGGTATTAATTTCTATTTTTATTGCACTGTGGTCCAACAGTGTGTTTGGTATGATTTTAATTATTTTGAATTTATCAAGGCTTACTTCACAACCAAGCTTGTGGTTGATCTTAGAATATGTTCCATGTGCAGATGAGAGGATTGCATGTTCTGTAGTTGTAGGGTAAGGTATTCTGTAGGTGTCATTAGGTACAGTTGGTCAAGTGTCAAGTTGAAGTACAGCGTTTCTTTGCAAGATTTTTGCCTCCAAGATCTGCCTGACATTGTCAGTGGGATGTTAATGTCTCCCACTATTATTCTGTGATTGTCTAAGTCTTTTTGTGGACCAGGAACCCATTTTATGAATCTAGGTGCTCCAATGTTGGGGGTGTTTATATTTAGAATAGTTAAGGCTTCTTGTCGGATTGTACCCTTTTTCATTATGTAATGCCCTTCATTGTCCTTCTTAATTTTGATTGGTTTAAAGTCTGTTTTATCTGATACAGGAATAGACTCCTGCTCTTTTTGGTTTTCCATTTGCATGCTCCATATTACTCTACTCTTTTATTTAGCCCTTGGATATCATTATATGGGAGCTGGGTCTCTTAAAGACAACAGATGTTTGGGTCTTATCTTTGTATCCAGTCTGACACTGTGTCTTTTAAGTGAGACATTTAGGCTATTTATATTCAAGGTTAGTATTGACATGTGTGATTTTTATCCTGTCATAGTGTTGCTAGCTGGTTGTTATGTAGACTTGATTGTCTAGTTGCATTTTATAGAGCCTGCGGGCTGTATGTTTAGGCGTGCTTTTGTGATAGCAAGTGTCCTTCTTTTGAATCCATATTTAACAGTCCCGTAAAAACTTCTTGTAAGACTGGTCTAGTTGAAACATATTCCCTCAATATTTGCTTGTCTGAAAAGAATTTTATTTCTCCCTCACTTATGAAACTTAGTAAGGCAGAATATTAAATTCTTGGTTGGAATTTCTTTTCTTCAAGGACACTGAAAATAGGCCCTCAATCTCTTCTGGCTGCTAAAATTCCTGCTGAGAGGTCTTCTGCTAGCCTGATGGGGTTCCTTCTT
The DNA here is from genome assembly GCF_003255815.1 of Theropithecus gelada. Taxonomy (NCBI): domain Eukaryota; kingdom Metazoa; phylum Chordata; class Mammalia; order Primates; family Cercopithecidae; genus Theropithecus; species Theropithecus gelada. The sequence continues at coordinate 97,676,862 of NC_037673.1, forward strand.
TAGGTTACGTGAACCTTCCTCTCTAGCTACTTTTAAGATTTTTTTTCTTTTTCACTGACTTTGGTGAATCTGATGACTATGTGTCTTGGGGATGGTTGTCTTGTACAGTACCTGGCTAGAGTTCTCTGTATTTCTTAGATTTTCATGTCAACCTCTCTAACAAGATTAAGGAAATTGCTGTGGAATATATCCTCAAATATAATGTTCAAGTTGCTTATTCTCCCTTCTTCTCTCTCAGGAATGCCCGTGAGTCACAGGTTTGTCTCTTTACATGATCCTATATTTCTCAGAGGTTTTGCTCATTTTTCTTAATTCTTCTATCTTTATTTCTGTGTGACTTAGTTGATTTGAAGCATTAGATTTCAGGCTCTGAGATTCTTTCCTCAGCTTGGCTATGCTGCAATTAATGCTTTTAAATGTGTTATGAAATTCTCATACTGAATTTTTCTGCTCAAGAAGCTCAGTTTGGATTTTTCTTATTTTGGGAGTTTCATCTTTCAGCTCTTGAATATTTTTACTGTATTGCTTCACTATGTTGGATTGTTTCAACTTTCTTCTTGATTTCAATGAGCTTCCTTGCGATCCAGATTCAGAGTTCCATGTCTGTTATTTCAGACAATTCAGACAAGTTAAGAACCATTACTAGGGAGCTAGTGGGGTCATTTGGAAGTAAGGGGACACCATGGCTTTTTGACTTGCCAGAGTTATTTCACTGATCCTTTCCCATCTGGCAGGGCTGGTATTTCTTTAGTTGTGGTGTAAACTGAGTATTGCCCATTGACTTCATTTTTGGAATTTCAGAGGACTAATGCTCTGTACAGACTCTTTGTTGTAGCATTCTTGCTCTTTGCGTCCTATGAGAGAGAATTTTTTATGTAGTTTGGGCTGCTATCCAATAGATGGCACTTGAGAGCAATAGGCAGTTCCTTGCCACACAGTTCCTTTCCATATCTTCACATTTGCAGGTATGTTCTGTAGTGCTATTGGGAGAGAGGCAACACCCTCACCAGGTCTGCCCAAGGGCCCCAGGGGAGCTACCCCTGATCACCAGCAATCTTCTCATGATTTTGTTTCCTGTTGCTGTTAGGTCTTTCAGGCCACAGGGCTCTATTGCCATGTAGCATGCTGACTCATTTCCCCTTCCCCTTATGCTATGATAAGCTATGATTGTAAGCTCCCTGAGGCAGATGCCAGCAGCAAGCTTCCTGTACAGTCTACAGAACCATGAGCCAAAATAAAACTCTTTTCTTTACAAATTGCCCAGTCTCAGGTATTCTTTTACAACAGGGGTCCCCAACCCCTGAGCCATAGACCAGTACAGATTTCTGGCCCGTTAGGGACCCTGCCGCAGAGCAGGAGGTGAGTGACCAGCAAGCATTACCCCTGAGCTGCACCTCCTGTCAGATCAGGGACAACCTTAGATTCTCATAGGATTGTGAACTCTATTGTGAGCTACACATGCAAGGCATCTAGGCCATGCTGTTTATGACAATCTAACTAATGCCTGATGATCTGATGATCTGAGGTGGAACAGTTTCATCCCAAAACTATCTCCCGAACTCTGCCCTGTTCATGGAAAAAATTGTCTTCCATGAAACTGATCTCTGGTGCCAAAAAGGTTAGGGAGCACTGCTTTATAGCATCTCCAAATGGCTTCACACAGAGGCTGAAATAGTTTACATTACTATTAACAGTGTATAAAGTGCATATTCCCTTTTCCCTGCAACCTCGCTTATGTATGTTATTTTTGACTTAATAATAGTCATTCTGACTGGTGTGAGATGTTATCTTATTGTGGTTTTGATGTTCATCTCTCTGATGATTAGAGATGTCAAGCACTTTTTCATCATTTTTGGCCACATGTATGTCTTCTTTTAAGAATTGTCTGTTCATGCTCCTTGCTCACTTTTTAATGGGGTAATTTGTCTTTTCTTGTTGATATGTTTAAGTTTGATTTGTTTCATTTTATTGATTGTTTCCTTTGCTGTACAGAAGCTTTTAAGTTTGATGTAGTGCCACTTACTTATTTTTGCTTTTGTTACCTGTGCTTTTGGTGTCATGTTCAAAAAAATCAGTGCCAAAACCAATGTTAAGAAGAGTGTTTCCTATTTTTTTCTTATAGGAGCTTTACAGTTTCTATCCTTAAGTATTTAATCCACTTTGGGTAGATCTTTGTGTGTGGCATAAGATGAGGCCTATTGTATTCTTTTCCCTGTAGATATCCAGTATTTCCAACACAATTAATTGAAGAGGATACCCTTTTCTCATTATATATTCTTAGCATCCATGTCAAAGTTAGTTGACCATATATGCATGAGTTATTTCTGGACTCTATTCTATCCCATCAATCTATGTGTCTGTTTTTATGCCAGGATCATACTTTTTTGGTTAGTATAGTCTTATAGCATAATTTTGAAATCAAGAAGTGTGGTATCTCCAACTTTGCTCTTTTTTTTTGTCAAGATTGTATTAGCTATTTGGAATTTTTGTGGTTCCATACCAATTTTAGAATAGGTTTTCCTGTTTCTGTAAAAAAAAGTCATGGGAATTTTGATAGAGATTGCATTTAATCTGTAGATCTTTTTTGGTAGTATAGACATTTTAACAATATTAATTCTTCCAATCCAGTACAGTCCACTTGCTGCAATTCAGACCATCTTCATGGCTACTTCATGGATCATGTTTATATAAAATAACCCAATAGATGTGCACTTGAAACCTGCCAATTGATTTTTTAAATAAAGTATAACACGTTTAAATTCCCCTCAGGTTACCTACTGTCTTAAAAAATGCTCCTATAATATGAAAAAAAAAAAAAAAAGGCTTACTGGTACATTTAATTACCATGAGTTATCTGTTTCACATAATTTATTGCTAGGTTTGTTAGGTTTTTTTAGAATTTAATTGTGATGGAAGATGTGATCACGAAATAATGATTACATTTGACATTTTGTTGTCTCATAATACATCTATTTAGCCCTTACTAACTGTGTAAGTTTGAGCCAATCAATCTCTAAACAAAATTTGTTCATTTGCAAGAGGAGGACAATAATAGTTTCAGATTCATGGAGCTCTTGGGAAATTATAGAGAAATAATCCAAGTAAGGTGGTGACCACTGAATCTGGTACAAGGTATATACTAAATAAATGGTGCATATAGTCTTGTCTCATTTTGTATTACATCATGCAAAAATTCATACAACCATCATGAAACTCAAGCACTCATTACTCTCTTGGAAAATATTATTTATTATTTATTTTTATTTTTTGAGACAGAGTTTTGCTCTGTTGCCCAGGCTGGAGTGCAGTAGCGCAATCTCAGCTCACTGCAACCTCTACTCCCGAATTCTAACAATTTTGCCAAGGCCTCCCAAGTAGCTGAGATTGCAAACATGCTCCACCATGCCCAACTGATTTTTTTTGTATTTAGTAGAGATGGGATTTCACCATGTTGGTCAGGCTGGTCTCTAACTCCTTACCTCAAATGATTCACTGGCCTCAGCCTCCCAAAGTGCTGGGATTACAGGCGTGAGCCACTACACCTGGCCTGGAAAATATTATTAATAGTAGTTACTTAGTTGTTATTAGAGACTTTATTAAATTTTAGTTAAGACAATATTTCAATATATACAAATGCCCATATATACCCTGTATAACATGATTAGATTTTTAAAAGACAAAATATTCTAAATAACTTTACTATGATTATAAGAAGTTATAATTTAAATAACACATAAAAGTACATTGAGATGGTCTTTGCATAACTATAACTCAATCTTAATATTCATAATGATCAGAATTATTGTACATAAATGTAGCTTTATGAATACAGTTAATTTGACTTAATTTGCAAATGAGCACTTTTAAATAATGATTTTGAATATTCATGTAATAAAAGGAACACATCATTCTCTAACATTTTTAAATAAAATATTATTCACTTACAGAGTTAATTTATTGTCAAGATATAAACAAAAAGTACATGTGATTTTCTAATGAAATATAAATGTTATAACTATACATCAAGAATTCTGTAGGAACTCTCAGGAGAGTAGACTGTACATCTATACCCCATTAACTTTGATCTTGGTCACACCACTTGCTTTAACCAAGGAAACCCTCAGACACATGAAATGGTGGCATGCCAGGCAGGGACTTTGAAAAGTGCTACATACTTCCATTTGCCCTCTTGCCTTCTGCTATCTGCTATAAAAAGAGCATGCCTCCAATGACTGCTATTTATTTCACCTTCGTTTTAGAATCAGAGATACGTAGAATAACCTTGAAACCAAACCTAGCATATTGCACCCAAGCCACAAATTGATTCTCCAGTTCATGGCTAAAAAATATTGTCACAGCAAAATGATTAACAGAGAAATGGATTTCATTTTACTTTTTCTTCATAGCAAGAACCATTTTCTATCAGGATGACATGTATAAGCATAATAAATTTAAAAGTATATAAAAATTAGATACTTTATATAAAAGAATAAAAATTACTCTGTTCACATTAAAGACTAGTTTTTTTAGAAGTCAAATTTATCATGAACATTTTAAGAGAAACTTGAGTTTGCTTGCACTGCTAAAACACCCGGCTGTACTTCTTTAAGAAGAGCATACTTTGAGGACATCAAATACATGTGCTTTTCTCACAATGTGTACAATTGGAAAGTTGATGTTATAACAACTGTTACATGTGCTTTAAAAGCTCACCTATAAACACCAATTAGACCTGCTAACTAACAAATTCAAGGCTCTTTATCTCTTTAAACGATCTCTTTAATCATGGGAAATGTATGCAGTTATTCTTCTTGGATCTTCTCCTAAAACTTCCAGCAGGATAGGTGGTCAAGCCATAATTGATGACTACAGTTTTGACTTGTTGACATGCTTTATTCACTATCTAGCTTCTTGATTATTTGAGTCATTTAATATACTCAGTGATTTCAGTTCCTCTATTTAGGAGTCTTAAAAACCTGTACTAGTACTAGAGCAGTCTATTGAGGGAAGTAACATAAAATTACTCCAAAGACAAATTTTCCCCTTTTCTCCATTTTGTTGTAGTTCTTTTTTGTTCCTGTTCTCTACCTTATCTTATATTCTAAAATTCTTTCTATTTTCTTAGCTATTTAAATGATGGAGAGCTCTGAAAATTAGGCCAAAGGCATTACTGGTTATGTAAGAGACAGCATAAATAAAAAGACATAGTATATCTAAATGAAAATGACCTACTTGCTGTCATGTTACAATATACTACACAGTGAGCCAAAGGAAATTAATAAATATATAATGTACCTTCTATCATATTTGCCTATTTTTATTTTCATAAAGATTGTTATCCATGAAGGTAGAATAAATGTACTTCATCTTCCAGTAGACCCATAGAATACTATCATAACATGATAATTATCATTTAATAGAAGGTATGTTCTAGGACGTTGCACTAAACATAGGTGTTAGAATCAGCTACATCCTTTTTTTTTTTTTTTTTTTTTTTTAAGACGGAGTCTTGCTCTGTCGCCTCATGATCTCGGCTCACTGCAAGCTCTGCCTCCTGGGTTCATGCCATTCTTCTGCCTCAGCCTCCCGAGTAGCTGGGACTACAGGTGCCCACCACCACGCCTGGCTAATTTTTTTGTATTTTTAGTAGAGACGGGGTTTCACCGTGTTAGCCAGGATGGTCTGGATCTCCTGACCTCGTGACCCGCCCACCTCGGCCTCCCAAAGTGTTGGGATTACAGGCGTGAGCCACTGCGCCTGGCCTATATTCTTTTATGGTAACAAATAAACCCTGAATTATCAGTGACTTAGTACTATAAAATTTTATTTCTCATTTGTGAAAAGTCAGTGCAGACAGGTAGGGGTTTCCCTCCACCTTCTGGCAGTTGTTTTCCATGGTTTCTAGGGTTGTCAAGGCAGAGAAGGAGAGATGGAGGAGAAAAAGAAAAATACTAACTTATACCTGCCTTTGACTAGAGGAAACACATCATTTTAACTCACATTCCCATTCCAGAACAGTCATATGGTCCGGCACTAACTTTGATTTTGACTTCTGAATATTGTCATACTGTCAGTTCATAAAGTGAAAATCATCAGTTGAACAATTAGAATTGTCTTCACTAAATGATGAAATATGCTAACCTTTTAAATATATTCATATTTCTATGAATTTATTCTCATGATTATTAATTGCGTGTAATCCCAGACCTCTTCCAAACTCAGGACTGCAATTTTGTACCTGTCACCATATTTATAATCATAGGATTGTTGGGAAAGTTTTAAAATATTCTTCTAGAAACAGATTGTCTAATTGGCCATAGTTCTGCAGTGGATAAATCTATGCAAACCTAACCTCAAAGTCTGAGGAATCTTAGGCCAAAGAAAGAGACTGACAAACCCAGTTTCTTAGGAAAAAACATTTAATAGAGACTTACAAACAGAAGACATATCTGTGTCTCGGGTGGCAGTGAGACAAGATGGTGGATCCCCATGCCATTATCCTGCAGACCATAGAAGAGGGATATTTTAGAAGGGATGTGTAGGACAATTGAAACACAAGAACATTAAAGTTATTGAGCTAAGGGCAGGATTTATGGTAAGTACCTGCTGTACCTGCTCTTACACAACGGACAATAGATAGACTGAAATCTTAGAGGTTTTCAGGTAATAGGGGTTAATCAGAAGCCAACATGGCAGAATTAGCTTCCAAGATAGAGTTGCTTTGCCCTCCACAGCCATCTTTATATAACTTGAGAGCATTTAGCCCCATTCTGATATTTGCTCTCAGACAAAAATTTTGAGAAACTCTTCCCTGGTGGAGAGCTGCCATTTTCAGAGTTGGGTAGGTCACGATGTTCACAGATGCATTAGCCTTACCCATGTAATGGAAATAGTAATAAGTGTTAAGGTTATAGCAGATATTATTAGGCTAACTGAAAGATGTCACATGACAGATCATGTACAGATGAAAATTTAGAAAGAAAAATAAGAAAAAAGGTATAAGCAAAGAGAGACAAAAATGAACAGTGATAGCAAGACAGAAAAGTCAGCAAGATGAACTGAGCTGCAAAAGAGTTGAGAAACTTTGACCATCTCTAACAATGTGGCAGCTTGACAAAGACTTCTCAGGTTTTCTCTTTTTTTCTTTCGTCCTGCCTTTGGTCTTGTTCTGTTTGCTTCTTTCTCTCTTCTCTCATGTTTGTCTTATCAGAAACTATACAGAAATATTATTTAAAAATTCTCTTGGTTTAAAGCAAACTTTGAAAGATGAGAATAGTCATCATGTGTAGAACTTAATAGATTAATATTCAGTAAGAGATTAAAATGCCAAACAATTAAAAATTTCAAGTATCTCCCTAATTATTTCTTTCCCTCTCATTCCTTAACCCTGACTTCCTTTCCTTCAGATCCTCTCTCTCTCTCACCTCCATAAGAATAACTGAATGAATGTTAGTGAGTGACTTCACTTATTGTGAGGGAGGAGACAACAAAATCAGGCCTTTAATCGGAGCCTCCAAAAAATAAAAGCTGGGTTCAGGCAAGCATGTGCTGCACTATTGCATCCTGAATGCTGACATACTTATATATCTCTCTGTTTTTAGTGACAACATCTAAAGTAATTTCAGCAGTTGATAAAAAAAAATGACTTCCCACAACATTACCATTAGAGCATTTTATGGTACCATAAAAGAGGCACTAATTACCATAGGAAGTCAGGGACAACTTTATATTATTCCCTCTAAATGACATAAACCATTGTAAACTCTAGAGTTAGTATCATTCTCCTCATAAGTTTTTTTTTTTTTTAAGATTTAAATACAGATCATTTTCAAGATCATTTTGCAAAGCCCTTGTTTGAAGAATCATGAATGACTAATTTACCCTACAAACATTTCTTAAAAATTGATATAAGGAATTTATTACAGTTCCAAAACAAAAATGTTTACTTGTGTTAAATAATCACTAGAAAGTGTTTCATATTCAGGCCTCTAATTTTCTCCTTGATTCCTTGTTAAAAACAAAGGAAGTTTTGCAAAAATTGGAAAGGATTTAAACATGGCAACTTCCAGCAGAATATTTCAAAAGCTGTTTTCATACTGCAGGCACTAAAACTGGATAGGAGAGGGTTTGATTTTATTGAATTATTGTGACAGAATAAGATCATGCTTAAATGTTTTAAAATGTATTTTTGACATACTAATAAATTCTGTAAGATCCTCCATGTCATAGAACTTCTAATAAAATGAAAAGGAAAACAAGTCAGCACTGTATGCGTTACGGAGACATTAAATACTGGCTAAAAACAAGATTTGTTCAATCATAGGCTGAATACAATCATACTTTGAATACAGTCTGTTCTTTCTTCTAGTGTTTAATCCTATTTTAGGCAATTTCAAATCAATATTTCTATTTTATAACCAAGCTACAATTTGTCAAATTATTATATTTTACTGCAGACTGTGCTGAGCTTAGAGTCATTAAATAGTCACTTAAAATCATATAATTAGTAATGATTGACAGACATAGATCCCCAATTTTATCACTCAAAGTGCAGCCGCAAAATAGAAAAAAAATTAAGTAAAATAAAAGAGGCTCAGCATAAAAATTTTACTGTTAGCCTGTTACCTAGCCATAATAGTATTTTAAGGCATAGTCTTTATAAAATTACCTTAAAAAGAAATAAAGTACAAAAAAAAAAAAAACACTGCTATGTGTCATCAGAAATATTCTACATGTTACTCCAAAAAAAAGTTCTAATGTTCCTTAAGAAAGTAAGAGAGTAAGAAATATGAAATACCATGCATTCATTAAATGCCAACTATGTGCCAGGCACTATGCTGTTTGCTTGGAATTCAAACATCAAATGCAGTCTCCTCACCCTTAAGGAACATGTTTTGGGAGTAAGCAGGAAAATATACTCACAGTTCTAATTCACCTTAATAATGACTATAAAGTAAGTATGTAAGAAATGTAGAAGAAAAGATTAAATACTTCTGAGCTTAAAGTTTCCAGTTGTTCTGTCTCGTAATGGCTTTTTCTATATTGCTTTTGAATATATGAGATTATTACAAAATATGTAACTTTCCTATGAATTATTTTTCTTTTTGAAAACCAGGCATACGTCTTAATCAAGGTAAGATTGTGAGAGAAAACTAAAAGGAGAGCGTATCTGTGTTCCTGTTCTATGAGATTATATTGCCATTTTTTTCTATTTGGCCTGAGATTAAGTAAATTGAAATTATCAGCTGGGATGACTCACTGAGCTTTGTAGGATGTATATTGTACAAAAATTATCTGGAAAAAAATGGATATGTAAAGGTAAAATCCAACCTACATGTAAGACCATGTACCTTAGCACTGAGACTTGTCCATGGGCTGTGTCTATTTCAGGTAAAGATTCCTAATGGACGAATGAAAACCTTGTTAGGTCCCCAGTTACTGGGCCCACCCTCCGAAGCATGCCCCTGTGAAATATCTACAAAATGAGGCCAAGCTTTCTAAAGAATTCATCCACACTCTGCTCATCGGATTCACAACCCCAGTAATTCGGTTCAGAATGCCCTTGGAGGATATATCTGTTCATTTCAAACCTCCCTTCTGAAAAGGATGCAAAAAGATTCTATAAGCCTGTAAAAGAAGTCATCTTCCTTGGTAAATGCAGCTCAGGATATGTAAATGTTAATTATTGCAGGAAAATTTTCAGATGGCAAAATGTTCCTTATGTCAAAGTGACCCCAATTATTTCCTTTATTATTTCATAAGCCTTACTTCAACCTTGGGAAATTTTATACATTTTTAAACACTTTGTTCCAAACAGTGAATCCTAGAATCCATTTTTCCAAACTCTCATATTCTAACCCAATTTGTTCCCAAAATATATTTTCATGATTCCCTTCATAGTAATATGACATATTAGATGGCTTAAAAATTAAGCATGGATAACAGAATCATTAAATCATTAAACAAACAAATAATAATTTGCTTTAAAACTGTTTTTCTGCACCTTCCATGCCCAGTTTGTCCCGTGTTATAAAGAATATCCTATGATTAGCAACCTTGACATAGTCAAACACTGCGCTCAAAGACATTAGTCCCTCCAAAGCTACTGGCCTAGATTCCTCATTTCCTTTCTTTTACTTGCTAGCCTCAAGCTAGGGGATACTATTTCATATTTCATCATTAAGGAATACTCCTTGTATTAAAAATAAAAACACTCTGAGGCATCTGTGCTCAAGAAGACTGAGACAGATTTTCATTCTATATCAAACCTATGCTTTCTCTGATGTCATGTTTCTTGTATGAGAAATGTTCCCATTTACCCCCAACTATTAAGAGCTATTAAGGCTATTGCCCCTAAGAAGAAGCTCTTGGCCTTAATGACTTCTTGTAGGAAGATAACCACATATCATGCCCTTCTACGGACTCTTTCCATGCAGCTACTGTCATCTACAAACCATGTGTCTTCCAAGCAAGGAAGAAGACATTCTGCAAATCCTCTCTGCACGAATATTTCCTTTAGGGTGGCAGAGCAGTTGTGGATTAGGCTAGGATTAGGAGATCTTGGGTACTGCGAATTAGGGTAGCAGGGTTAAGGGTTTAGCATGTACATTCACAGATGTTGGGGTATCTACCAATAAGACCTGATACTGGGACACTCTGCTGCTTGTCAACTAATGATGCCTTTTGGCCTCCAATACATTTGTCTTTTGGTGGAGTACCTGAAGAGTTGAATCCTGGCCGATTGTGCGCTTCTTGGCTTTCTGGATAAGCATACAAGTGGCGCCACTACCTTAAGGCAGGGGCCGAGCCCCTTGTCACAACATCAAGTTTTTTAGAGAAGTAGGTCCCCATAATTTTCACACATCTTAGCATTTGGGTCAGTCTGAAAGCTGTTTCTTGCTCGTCATGGATGCAGAGAACAAAAGACTAAGTTAAGCTAGCAGTCCTAGGGCGAGAACCTCTAATAAGAGGTTTTGTTAGCTTCTAACAAGTCTGATCACATTGACTATCTCATTCAAAAGCATTAGTGTTGGCGCTCTGAAGTTTCTCATAAAGCAGCTTTGCTATGAGCTTAAAATTTGGGATCTAGATGCAGCAGAATCCCACCATGCCCAGAAATCTGCACAATTGCTTGCAGTTTCTGGGAGAGGCCAAGCAGCAGAGAGCCAATTTCTGGTCTTAGAGAAGACTTGCTGCCCCTGAGAGATAACATACCCCAAGTACTGGACCATCTTCGAAATCTGAACCTTTTTCTATCAGAATCTTCCTTAGTGAGTCTGGCCATGAGGATATAATCTACTTATTGGCAGAGCCATGCCCTGCTCCTATATGCAAGTCCCATAGATACCAGCTCAAGATTCCCCCCAAATAGTTGGGGAGGTCATGAAACTCTGGAGAAGAACTATCCTGCAATGCTGCTGCCCCTGATGCATCTTAGAATCTTTCTACTCAAAGGCAAATAATTTCTGAGAGTCAGTGCTTAGAGGGACACAAAAGAAGGCATATTTGAGATGTAGCACAATAAAGGTTTTTGTTCCCTAGGAGAAAGGCTAGAAATGTATAGGAATTGGGCACTGTTGGGTGAATGTCCTGGACAACACTGTTGACGGCTTAAAGCGCCTGCACAAACCTGTAGTTTCCTGCTCCTGATTTCTGAACAGGCAGGATAGGGGTGTTGTACAGGGAACTGGCAAGGTCTGGTCTGCCCCTGGTGTAAGAAGCTTTGTAACATGGGCTATATTTCTGTAGTGCTTCAGGTTTTAAGGGAAACTGTTTTTTCCTTGGTGTTGGGATGTTTGTTTTTAATGGTATCTTTACAGGTTCTGCTATGACAGCCCTTCTTACTTTGCCCTGTAACCATACTTCAGGGTTCTCTTGTGCTAAAGCATTGTATTAGTCAGGGTTCTCTAGAGGACAAAACTAATAGGACAGATATATATATATACACACACACACACACGTTACATAAACCTGCTTTTTATATATATATAACATATATATATATATATAAAAACTCACATGATCACAAGTTTTAACTCACATTACGCATTGACTCACATGATCACAGGTTCCCACAGTAGGCCATTTACAAGCTGAGGAGCAAGGAGAGCCAGTCCAAGTACCAAACTGAAGAACTTGGCATCTGATGTTCAAGGGCAGGAAGCATCCAGGATGGGAGATAGATGTAGGCTGGGAGGTTAGGCTACTCTCATCTTTTCACATTTTTCTGTCTGCTTTATATTTTAGCCATGCTGGAAGCTGATTAGATGGTGCCCACCCAGATTAAGGATTGGTCTGCCTTTCCCAGTCCACTGACTCAAATGTCAATAACCTTTCACAACACCCTCACAGACACAGCCAGGATCAATACTTTGTATCCTTCAATCCAATCAAGTTGACACTCAGTATTAACCATCACAAGTCCACCCTTTGTCAACTTGAACCCATACACCTGAACCATACACTCTCCTGAGATCATACATAATCTTCAAATAAAAACAATATATAAGATCATAATTATTCCTAACATAATACAACTATCCTTCATACAACTGAAAACGCACCAGTCCCCAACCCAAATAATATTACATAAAGTTAACAATATTAAATACTGATGTGAAGTCAGTAAATCTTATGTCACATGGTAAAGGAAATTGGAAGGAGAAATGAAGACGTTTTCTTAGGACAAGTGTATACATGCACAAACAAGTTTTCAACAAAAGAAGGAGGAAATACTAATGACCATTATAGTCCTCATTTCTGCAGCTGGTCATGTGGTCGTAGCTCGTGTTGATGACTACCTTCTTCTACTACCCATTCTGATTTCCCTTCACCTTCAGCAAGCACCTCAGCAGATCGTGGTTTTTTTCCTGATGGAGTGACCCAAACCTTCATTCCTGAAGGGTCTAGGCCATTTGTAACACTGCCTAAATTGGGCTCTTGTACTTTCCCATTGACCTTAATCATAGGGCATGATGATACTGAAACGCCCTAATGGATCTCCTGTATTCCATGCATACCCTTCCTTACCTCCATTGTGGAGTAGTAGACTGATTTCATCTTGATAGTCCAAATCAATCACCACAGCCAACACTGTACTCCTTTCTTAGCCTTTTTACTTGAAGGTAGGAGGAACATGAAGTGTACAGGTGGCAATGTTAACTTCCAGTTTAATGGAATCTTAGTTGTATCTCCTGGTGGCAGCATTCCTCCCTCTGGAACTAAGACCTTTAGCAAGAAAAAAGTAAAAGAAAAAGACAATTTGAGAATCTGGTAAGTCCCAGAAACACAACAGATTCAGAGAGACTTTAGAGTTGTCACATGGTCAACTAAGATTTATGAACAGAAAAAGGAAATCGATGTACAGAAAACAGAAGTGAGTTACAGAAACATCTGGATTTGTTACAGGTCAAGGTTTGCCTTATTTGAACATGTTTTGAACAGTTAGCCAATGGTGAGTGAAGGATGGCTGCTGTGACTGACTGAGACTTGGCTATTGTTACAGAAGCATACTCTTAAGTTAGATTTTCAACTTGTTTATGTATAGGGTTAGGTTGTGGTTCCTGCATAAAAACTCAAGTCTGCAAGTTCAGAAGTTTTCTCAGGCCAAATTTTAGTTTGATTTAACAGTGATATTAGTTAATTATCCAAGTTCCAGCACCTCCTAGGACATAGCTTAAACCCTCTATTAGCTCTCATAGTATGCTGAGAAGCTCATTTGTTTTATCAATAGTTATTCCAGGTGGGACACAGTCGCTCATGCCTGTAATCCCAGCACTTTGGGAGGCCAATGTGGGTGGATCTCATGATATCAGGAGTTCAAGACCAGTCTGATCATTTTAGTCAAACCCCATCTCTACTAAAAATACAAAAAAAAATTAGCCAGGCATGGTGGTGAGCACCTGTAGTCCCAGCTACTCAGGAGGTTGAGACAGGAGAATTGCTTGAACCCAGGAGGTGGAGGTTGCAGTGAGAGGAGGTCACTTCACTGCATTCCAGCCTGGGCGACACAGTGAGACTCCATCTCAAAAGAAAAAACAACAAAACAAAACAAAAAACTTTTTTTTTTCAGAATGCTAACTCTAATTTCTGCTGAACAAACTGCATTTCTCACCTTGATTTCTGGTTGGTTTACTTGTTTTTTGCAATATTGCCAGCTTAATCAAAACCAACATTTCCACACTGGAAAAGAGGAAGCTGGAAGCCATTATAGTGCAACACATTTATCCCTGAAAGTTCTAAAGAAATTTTAAATTTTAAAAGAAGAAAATTCTAAAGTTTCTTACTAAAGCCACATTTTCAGAGACCTAAATAAGAATAAAAGGTTGATTAAATATGTCAGTCACACAGAGAAATCATGAAAGCAGGGAAAGTGCCTAGGAAATTGGACAATTTTTTTTAGACAGAACACAGAGTTAGTGGGAAAAATCTGTGGACATAATAGCCTTAGATTTGAGACCATTTTCAACAGAGCATGCAATATCGAAGACTAACCTATGGGGTCATGAAATATGATAGTCTGTAATGAGCATTGAGAACAATCATAGGTATATTGGATGGCAAGAGGTTTTAGGCAGTGAAATTGACCTAAGCTGAATAAAGAATTGTTATTCACACAGGGATTTGGTTCTAGACAACTTAACTTTAATACTTGGGATGAGAGATGTGGCATAAAATAACAAAATGTGTAACTGCAGGTCAGTGATACATCAGTAAAAGTAAGATAAACATAAAGTAAAATAGAATGATATAGTTAAAACAAATTTGCCCAGAGCTCAGTGATTAGTATTTAAATAAATATTCATGGAGCAAATATAATTTGTAAGGCAATAAAAGTATATGTAGGATAAAACTAAACAAAGAAATAAAGAAAACATTTGCAAACATTTTTGCAAAGAGGTTAGCAAAGGCCTATAGGTCTCAATAGTTTTAGAGTAAAATAAAATTTTTAAAGTCAAATTATTAAAAGTTAAAATTGTTAAAATCAAATCATTTAAATGAGCACTTGTAATGATATAGAAACTATGTTGATTAATAATCATTGCTTGCTATCACAAAAGGCATTGTGTTTTTTCAGACAACAATTTCCATATTTTTAAAAAATCTTATCTTTTATATTTTAAAATTTGTTCAAGCGAGTAGAATTTACAAATAAAAGATTACTTTGGTAAGCACTTAAGAGGAAAACTATATTAGAACACTAGTTGACATTAATGTTTTTGAGAATATAAAGCACTGAGATCTTTTATTTTAAAAATAAAAGATATGATTGGAGATTATTTAAATATCAGCTGTTATAAAGCTTACTTTTTTTTTGAAGTCTGTTTATCTTTCATCTTCGTGTATTATCTATTTCAGCAAAATAAAATTCTCTTTCTGGCTGGACTGATTGATTTGGTAAGAATGGCAAGGTAGCTTTCTATAATAATTACTAGGACTCAGAAAACAATATCCCAAAATGAAGACTTCAGCATCAACCCCAGAAGCAACATTTTTTTATCTGAACTTCTCCTGACCTTCTATCTCTCAGCCCCATTCTCCCCCAAAACTAACCATAAAAACTAGAATTCCTTTTCCCAAAGGTGGGTGGTAGAAACCAGAACCTCTTTTCCCCAAAGCTAGTCATAAAACCTAAAAATGTTACTCTAACTGTCCTACCTTATCTTTGTAAAAATTGGCCATAAAGAAATTATCAGACCTTCCTTGTTTGAATATAGGTCATAAGACCCCCATTCTAGAGAGGGTCCTGCCCCATACCCAGCAGGAAGAAATGCATTCTCAGAGAGGCCGAGACGATTCTGGACAGAAAGCCCTGGCTGAGGTTTCCCACTCAGTCTGTTAGCATTCGATCACATCCCTTTTTGTTCAGTCATATTTCTATATGGCTGCCCATACTTTATTGAACCTAAGCATAAAAATGGACAATGTCCCCTGTATCTTTGGGTTTTTATTCTGCAGTGTCTCATAGATACATGTTAGATTTGTATGACTTTTCTGCAGTTAAGTTGCCTTTTGAAAGTTGATTTTTCAGCAAACCTCCACAGGTCCAGAGGGAAAGCTCTCCCTTGGTCCCTAAATACTAAACATGTTTTAGTTATTTCTCAGAACTGTATCTTAAACATCACATTATATACATATATAATTATAATTATAGTTATTTATAATATGTTTCATTTATTTTTGCCTAAAAATACATTAAGAAATGAAGCAGAGTGGAGACTTCCACATCCCATAAGAATGTACTAAAAGAAGAAAGAAATTTGTGCCTGTGCAAGTAACAATATCTTATAGCAACTATCTCCTATGTGCTGTTGGAGAAATATAGTTAAAAACAAAAACTTCTCCTAATCCAGCAAACATCTCCATGAAAGAAGAGAGAAAAAAAAGACAAATTCAAATTTATTATTATTATTATCAAATAAGCATCAAACCAAAATGTAATGTTCATTAAAGGCCATCTGGCTAAGAAATTGAAAAGGAAAATAAATAAAGAAATAAATAAACAAACAAAAACACCTTACCACTTTTATAACTTAAGTAGATACAACCCATTACACACATTTTGAGGATAAACAATAACTAGTCCTCAAGTAAGAGGACTTGACAACATCATTAGTCACATGCAGTTTGTGCTAAATTTACCTCGTAATTTTGGTGACAATGTTTGTTGCCTATTTGGCTTTATCGAAAGGAAAAAAGCACTCATATTTTTACAACAACAAAAAATAGTTTTGCAATTTAATGCAAGACCCACCAGGGAAGTTAGACTCCTAACCTTCCACAGAAACTAATGGACAGGGGGCCCTATCTTCCCTATGTGTTTATATTCCAGTGATATGGTTCTCAAGTCCTGGAGAAGGTCATTCCTGAGACATTAAACTGACAAGTGGTATATTTAAATTTTTAAAAGATTTGCACACATTTCAAAGAGAAAGAAAGAGAACTTATGCTTACATGTTTTTAAAGTAAATGTTCTCAGAAAAAAAGGGCAAGGAAAAAATATCTTCCCTTATTTTCAACAGAAAGAACTAAGCCTCTTATTTTTAATTTGTATTTGCCCTTAAGGTGCCAAGTCCTGTTGGATGCTCTGAAGCTCCACAAAAAATAATATGTAATCACTGCCCTCAAGAAATTCACCTTACAACCAAGTAATAGTTTAATCTGATTACTCTGCTCTTTCTTTGAAGTCATAACATATTACAAGGTTAGCAAAGACTGACAAACATGAATACTGTGGATATGGTAAGGCATCCAACATCTGTTTCAATTGCGTTTACTGCATCTTTGTGAACTACAGAATCTATAACGCTAAAAACTATATTGTTCACATTCCCTTGCAGCTATGTTTGTTGAGGGAAATTAGGTTCCAATAATTACAGGTATCTATGCTTAAGCAGTGGCTGTCTTTCCCTGCTTTAGCTATTGTGCCTCACAAGCTACTTTGCAGAGGTAATGTTGTTTGCAATGGCACATAGTTGTGCCTGTGTTGGCATCATGGATTTCAAGAGGCAGAAGCAGTAGAGGAGGCAGGATTTCAAGCTGTAATTTCCTATGATGGATGAAAAACTAGGACAATGTATCCTTTGATCTAACAAATTCCATGACAACCTTCTGATTCTCCACCTTAGCGGAAGCAGCATTTCACCTTGAACGCCTGTTAAGTGATCTTATTCAAAACGACTTTCTTCATGGTCCACAGCCACTCTACCAGCACCTTCATTGCTTATATAAGACACTAATTCTGTCTATATTAAATTCATTTCTGTTTAAAATATTTAGGATAGCTTCTGGTTTCTGCAACGTAGTCTCTGATCTTAAGTTCAATTGTTTTATTCGTTTGTTTTGATCAGTCTTTTGTGCACTTGAAGCCCTAATACAGACGTAATAATTATACAGAGAAAAGAACTATCAGTGCAATCAAATTTTATTAACATATGAATCCAGAAGGGAATAGCTAAAACCACCAATGTTCTTAAATAAATTAAATTTATAATTATACATTGTATTTATTATTTTAATATATGCAATATATGTGGGCTCATTAAAGCCAATGTCTGTCTTCTCTTAAATGTTTTACGTATGTGGATTGACATATGTGATACGTGATTGGAGATAAAAATAGGAATAAGAAGTAGAAATTCGGTACTTTTTAATGTAATTTTTAACAATGAGGCAGAGTGAAAGAAAGTAAGTAGATCAAGAAGTTCCAAATAAATTACACTGTCCTTTTATTTATTTCATTATTTACAAAGTAGCAAGAAAAAACTCCTGCATCATAAGACTTTTGTCAGTTAATAAGCTCTTGACTATATCTTATGACATGACTTAAGCAACATTCAAATACAAAAGATTTTAGAAATTTAATACGTAATTTTTAAAAATTAGCTTTAAGCACAAAGAATAGAGAGAAACTATAGATTATGAGACCCCACTTCTTCATTGTTCATATTTTTCTCACAATACTACTCTAAAATCAGGGGTGGCATATAATGCTTTTTTATTGTTTTGTTATTTTATTTGCAATGAAGAAAGCCTATAGATTTTTAAATAGTTGATTGGCTAACAAAGAGCAACTCATTGATCAAACTGGTTTCTAGCACACCTTTTTTTGAGACAAATGCATATGTATATGCCATAATCTCAAAAAAAACCCTGAATATTGATGTTTATGGAATATAGGTATATTGCCGATAAGTGTATTTCATTTATAAAGGTTTTATTACAAAGGTTGCTAATGTACATTAAAAATGTCTGATACAAATTTTTTGGTAACACACTTGGAATCTTAGGAGGCGCTTGCAAATACATGCTGTCCTGATTTATCAACAGCTATGTTCCAATAGTCCATTCATAAGGAGCTCTTTGAATGTTAATGAACCTTATTATAAATACAACATTCGCATTATAGATTAAATCCGTATTACTGAAATTCAGGTATGCTGCTAAAATGGCATTTATGGTCTTTTTGAGGAATCAAGGTATTGTTTTGTTATACTGATTTTATTGGAATACTTCCAAAATTTCAATTTGTCATGTGAGAAACCAAGACTTTCTTCATACTCCGTACTTTTTATAGTGTAGCGAAACTGGAATTTCTCTCATTTCTTTCTTAGAATGTATTTTCCACATAACATTCCAAATTTTTCATTAAGATTATTCATGGAAATCCCAAGAAATTGTCTACATATTTTTTAGGCTGAACATCACACCTTAAACAGAAAATAAAGCCAAAGAGACTAAGAATTTATGCCACTCTTAAGGGCCATAAATAGAGATAGGCAAAGCAGTTTTAGGCCACCACAGGTAATTTCCATCAAGGCTGAAAGCTATCCGAGGCTGTAATAATAAACAATGAATCAGAAAATCAAATTTAGAAAATTCAGAATACTCAGAAGCATGCATATTTGACCAGCCATTCAATTTTTATTGTCTCTTGGATGTTCATTTAGTTATTCAGTCACTCAGCAATTATTTATTGATGATGTACCAGCCAAAAGGTACTATCGAGTACTATAGAGAGATGAGCATAAATCAGATGAGGACATCTATAATGGAGACTGTGTCAATGATGGGAAGATTAGGCTGGGCATGGTGGCTCATGCCTATAATCTCAGCACTTTTGGAGGCTGAAGTGGGAGGATCACTTGAGCAGGAGTTGAAGACCAGTTTGGGCAACAAAGTCCAGACTCCTTCTCTACAAAAACATTTTTTTTTTTTTTTTTAATAACCTAGGCTTGGTGGCATGTGCTTGTAATCCATCTATTTGGGAGACTAGGAAATCGAGGCTACAGTAAGCCATGGTCACATCATTAACCCTATCTCTTTAGAAAAATAAAAGAAAATATAAGGAGATTGGGATGGAAAGATAAAGAAAGAGTATAGTATATGCAACTCATGAGGAAAATTTTGCCAAAATACACATTGTTTCCTCCTAGTCTACCACCAATCCTGTTATAACCTTTGGAGACAGACACTAAGCATATTTATTTGTAATAATTTCTGACAACAATTCCTGCCTCACTCCTTCCAGAAGCACTATCTATGGGAACTAAAATAGTGTCTACCACATAGTAGGTGTTCAATATTGAATTTAAAATATTAGTATGTTATTTGTGCCTTTTAAGCGGTTTTGAAACAGGGCTGTTCAGGGTTGTCCTTCTGTTTATATTCTCAGCTAATTCTACTTTTCAGTTTAACTAAGAGTAAGTATTCATTTTATACTATTTTTAAATATTAACAAAATATATATAAGCCACAGAAAAAGTAACTCAAGGCTCGGATTAGCTTGTTTGCAAAAAGAAAAGAGCTTCAGAAGTTTTGACAATTACGAAACATGAATAAAAGAAGAAAATGACATTGAGAGAGTACATAATAAATGAAGAGCAGGAGGAACATGAGAATCCAAAGAAATAAAAACTTGGCGTCCCGAAGAAAGATATTATTAGAAAAGGAAGATAATTGCTACAGAGTGAATGAACGTGTCTTCTCAAAATTCATGTGTTGAAATCCTAACCCTCAATGAGATGGAATTAGGAGGTGGGGCGTTTAGGAGGTGATTAGGCATGAGGTGGGAGCCTTCATGACTGGGATTAGTGCCCTTAAAAAGGAGAGCTCCTCAGCCTATTGTCCGTGAGAAGACACAAGGAGAAAAACCAGGAAGAGTGCTCTCACCAAACAGTGGATGTGTCCAGTGCCTTGATCTTGGATTTTCCAGACTCCAGAACAGTAATACTTAAATTTTTGTTGTCTATAAGCCACTCAGTATATGATATTCTCTTATAGTGGTTTGATCGGACTAAGACAGGAGGAAAGAATCAATGTAGTACATTCTTTTCTTTTATACAGTAAAAGTTCTTGAAATCTAAGAGTGGCCTAGGCCACAGAGTTCAAATTTTCCTATTATTCAACAAACATATATTAAGGTAGGGAGAAAGCAGAAGAACATAATCAATGTGTAGTGGTTAGGAATCTTGGTGAGGTTACAATTTTAAATACAATGTTCATGGAATATTTTCTATGAAGGAGAAACCAGAGGAAAGACCTGAAGAAAGAGATATTTAACAACATCAACTATTAGTCAATGATCAAATAATAGTTAATCTATTATTAAATACGACTTTCATATTCACCATCAGCAGCAAGAAAAGACATATTAGTGATGAAATATTAGCAAGCTCATCCTTTCTGTGCTTATTGCGAGGTAAAGGAGGAAGAGTTGAAGAGCAGACAAAAGTGCAAGACAGATTAAAGATGATAGAAATAAAACAAAAAATAAAACTACAGCTGTTAATCTCTACATAACTATACATACTGGTTCTTGAAATACGTATTATTTTCGCAAATATTTGAGTCAGTCTACCACACAAATAATGCAAACTCATATAACATGTAGAATTTTGAGAACACAGCTCTTGGTTATTTTGAAATTTCATGAAGATTATGATAATCTTCCAAGGTAGGATATGGGAGAGAAGATAAAATACAGTAGTATTTTAAAGATTGGAGAAAGAAGCCTCCGAATGTGCAGCTTCAATTTAAATAATACATAGTTAACCACTAATATTTATAATTTATCCCTTTTGGTATTCTTTAAAGTTTTTCCATATGCATGTATTATATTTGAAAATAATTTTGATCATTTGAGAAATTTATATGTAAAGATCCGTAAACCATTGTGCAAAGTAGGAAATCATATAGGGCTCTGTCAATAAAAACCTTCCACCTTACACTTTTGTTGCCTTGCCCGCCTGGTCAGTGACATTGCAGAGTATTATCCTTTCACAGAGGGGCGAAACATATGTATATATCACTTTTCTATGCAGATATTCCATACTATGAACTCTGTTCTGTACCTTTTATTACTTAATATATCTCAAAAAAATTATATGCCAATATGAAGAGACCTAATTTGAATGTCTGCAAAATATTATATCAATTATATGGATTTTACATATGAATTGTAGTTTTAAAATTGAATTCTATACTTGGTTTTGCAAAGAACCAAGTGGTAATACCGGAAAATGTAGGTAATGAATAATCTCAAGTCTGCTAATAAACATGAGACCTCTAAAAGAACTTGTAGCATATTTTTATGTCTCCCCTGGTAAGTATATGCAAGTTACAGTTAAAATTAAGCCCACTCTTCCGTCCTGATTCCTGCATGAACAATGTATTACTTTACACAAAGGTTTGCTCAGCTGATAATTCAGATTTATAGAAAACTAACAAAAAGAAACAAGTTCCAAGCAGCCTAGTTTTGTTTCCAGTCCATAGTGCTCTTTAGTCATGCTTAGCTCTACGCGTCTCACAGAGAAAAACTTCCACAGTGGCTTAATTCAGCCTTGTTATCACACCCCAAACAACACTGAGCAATGGGTGATGCAGTAATCTTCATTCTCATCACCCATGAGAAAGCTGGAGTTTTAATCTTGGTCTTTCATGAAGCACCCAAGCGTGTTTCTTTCGGTATATTGATCTTCTCTTCTCTCTCTCAGTGTGGCTTTCTGTTTTATTCTCTATCCGTAAACTCAATATCAAAAAACAGAAAAGAAGTCATTTTGAGAATATGAACTAGGTATTTGTATTATTTTTAAAATCTAAATTGTATTTCTGTCAGTATATTTGCCAAATTATGGTCAGTGTATACAGTGTTCCCAAACACTCATGGTTAACAAATGTCTGTTGCACTCTGGAGGAAATAAAAAACAAAGACTTCCTTACTTCACATAATCCACGGAAGCAACAAAAATCTCTCACAAGGAATATACTAAACATTTTACAAATTCTTTACCAAAATTGGTCTCCAGGATTTTTGAAAACAGGTATACATTTTTATAATTTCTACACTGATATGTCATTAAAATTATCAACTTGTTTTGATAGTCCTTTTTTTGTTTGTTTGGGTTTTTAAAATTATCATTATACTTTAAGTTCTGGGATACATGTACAGAATGTGCAGATCTGTTACATAGGTATACACGTTCCATGTTGTTTTGCTGCACCCATCAACCTGTCATCTACATTAGGTATTTTTCCTAATGTTCTCCCTCCCTTAGCTCCCCAGCTCCTGACATGCCCCAGTGTATGATGTTCCTCTCCCTGTGCCCGTATGTTCTCATTGTTCAACTCCCACTTATGAGTGAGAACATGTGGTGTTTGCTTTTCTGTCCTTGTGATATTTTGCTGAGAAGGATGGTTTCCAGCTTCATGCCTGCCTCTGCAAAGGACATGAACTCATCCTTTTTGTGACTGCATAGTATTCCACAGTGTACATGTGGCATATTTTCTTTATGCAGTCTATCATTGATGGACATTTGGGTAGGTTCCAAGTCTTTGCCATTGTGAACAGTGCTGCAATAAACACACGTGTGCATGTGTCTTTATAGTAGTGTGATTTATAATCCTTTGGGTATATACCCAGTAATGAGTTTGCTGGTCAAATGGTATTTCTCATTCTAGATCCTTGAGGAACCATCACACTTTCTTTAACAATGGTTGAACTAATTTACACTCCCACCAACAGCGTAAAAGAGTTCCTATTTCTCCACATCCTCTCCAGCACCTGTTGTTTCCTGACTTTTTAATGATAGCCATTCTAACTGGCATGAGATGATATCTCATTGTGATTTTGATTTGCATTTCTCCAATGACCAGTGATGATGAGCTTTTTTTATATGTTTGTTGGCCGCAAAGATGTCTTCTTTTGAGAAGTGTCTGTCAGTCTCCTTCGCTCATTTTTTGATGGGTGTGTGTGTTTTTTTTTTTTTTTTCTTGTAAATGTGTTTAGGTTCTTTGTAGATTCTGGGTGTTACCCCTTTGTCAGATGGATAGATTTCAAAATTTTTCTCCCATTCTGTAGGCTGCCTGTTCACTCCGATGATAGTTTCTTTTGCTGTGCAGAAGCTCTTTAGTTTAATTAGATCCTATTTGTCAATTTTGGCTTTTGTTGCCATTGCTTTTAATGTTTTAGTCATGAAGTCTTTGCCCATGCCTATGTCCTGAATGATATTACCTAGGTTTTCTTCTAGGGTTTTTATGGGTTTAGGTCTTATATGTAATCTTTAATCCATCTTGAGTTAATTTTTGTATAAGGTATAAGGAGGGGGTCCAGTTCCAGTTTTCTGCATATGACTAGCCAGTTTTCCCAACACCATTTATTAAATAGGGAATCCTTTCCCCATTGCTTGTTTGTGTCAAGTTTGCTAAAGATCAGGTGGTTGTATATTTGTGGTGCTATTTCTGAGGCTTCTGTTCTCTTTCGTTGGTCTATATATCTGTTTTAGTACCAGTACCATGCTGTTTTGGTTACTGATAGTCCATTTTTAAGGACGGCCAAAAAAATGTTTAAGGATATTTGATAAGATTAAAGATGAGGTAAAGATATTTTGCCTCTGGGATTGCAACATTTTATTCTGTGAAATGTTATGTTTTACTTGAATATGTAAACCCAAACCACCCCAAGCATATACAAGGTTGTTTTCAGTAATGTCTTGAATTAGATTGATGTACTACTTGTCACAAAAGGTTAACGAGTCCACATATGTCACACATATCCTCTTCTGAGAGGTTTCCAGCCTAGAAAGGAAAACAAAATCTTGGGGGGGAAAAGAAAAAATCTCTTCTCTTTAACACAGACCATTCATTCAGGCCCTTCCAGGTCCTGATATAACGGAATCAAAGATTATT
This sequence comes from Theropithecus gelada, assembly GCF_003255815.1. Taxonomy (NCBI): domain Eukaryota; kingdom Metazoa; phylum Chordata; class Mammalia; order Primates; family Cercopithecidae; genus Theropithecus; species Theropithecus gelada. The sequence goes on from NC_037673.1 coordinate 97,701,546, forward strand.
TATCTTATTCCAACTTCCACACAAATTGATTCTTGCTCTGAATAATATCTTTTTTTTTCTCTCTTCTGGTGATCCAAGGTAAACTTTAAGTCATATCTAGGAAGTTTCTGGAAGCTTAATGAGGACTTTCATGAGAATAAAAATTTCTGATGACTAAATTCTTGCAGAGAGAGGGTGGTGGTGCTCACACTCACATTCCTCCCAGGACCCCATCAAGTTTTCAAGTGGAAGTGTAAGAAAAAGCCCCGCTTGACACAGGCAGGGTAGAGGGAGAATAACCGTTTTGAAACAAAGACCTCCTTCTTCAATCCAATCATTTTTTGACAATTCTAGTAATGAAAGCCTCTTTCTAATATTCATTCTCTAAACTCATTTTGAACTTCATGTTTATCTCAAGCAATTTGACAATGTATTACTACATTTTCTGAATTGTACTTTTTTCCTCAAAATACTGTGCTTTATTGGAATACAGGAACCATATTTTGTTTTCCAATATTAAGTGACTACCACAATTCTAGTCACATAGTAAGAACTCAGTAAATTCCTGTTAATTTGATAGTTTTAAAGTGAGTGAAGAATGGTGACTTCATTATTAATATCTTAATGGTCAAGGACCAAATATTACTTTAAAAATTCTAGTTTCATCTTTAAATAGGACATCTACCCAAGAATCCTGCTATATATTAAAACATCTATATTTTATAAATAATTATAGATGAAGTTGCAGATAAATGGCTTTGTGCTCAGTTATTCTGGGAAATACTTAACATTTTCAAATAATGCAATTTACTTTTCCAATGCATAATAGGCTTTTTAAAAGCTACTGCCAAATATTGTTTACATTATACTGCTTTGTTCCCAGGAAAAGCTGATGTTTAACTAGAAACAAATATGTCCGTCCCACTTGGTCTCTGTTAGCAGCTCTTAACCCAAATATGTTCATTTGATTCCTTGAAAAGAATTAAGCTGATGTCATACTCTACAGTAAATCAAATGTTTTAACTGAGTGCTTTCCTTTCTGCTCATATTCCACAAATTACAATAAATCCAACACTCAAATTAAAAAATGTCTTGATCAGATTCAGAAATCATGCTTTCTACTCTCTTACCTAGAGGATTGCTGCTAAAAAATTCTGGAGAAACATGAAGGCACCTAATCAATTTGTAATAATTTAATGCCTTAATTTGATTAAACTTTTTGACATTTCAGCATACGGATTGTGCAGGCCACTTTATTTTGCATTCTTATAGCAATCTTTATTTTTGTTATATTTACCATTTTTGTTATCTTTATTGTATACAGTATGCATAAAGATGGATTAGATATATTTATAATTACTTATTTAATAACTTTTCCACATTAAAGTCCATAAGAGCACAATTCATGCTTGTTTTATTTACCTTTGTATCTTTAATGATTAAGAGTTACCTGCACAATATAAGTTATCAACAAATATTTGTTGAAAAATGAATGAAAGGAGAAATTCTGGTGTTAACTCCAGTTGTAAAGAGCTTAGAAACATAATTGCCATCCTTACAACAAGAAAGTACAGAAACTGAAAGTCAGGGCCAGGCGCGGTGGCTCACGACTGTAATCCCAGGACTTTGGGAGGCCGAGGCGGGTGGATCACGAGGTCAGGAGAGCGAGACCCCATCTCTACCAAAAATACACAAAATTAGCTGGGCGCGGTGGCGGGCGCCTGTAGTCCCAGCTACTCGGGAGGCTGAGGCAGGAGAATGGCGTAAACCCGGGAGGGGCAGCTTGCAGTGAGCCGAGATGATGCCACTGCACTCCAGTCTGGGGGAGAGAGAGAGAGATTCTGTTAAGAAAGAAAGAAAGGAAGGAAAGAAAGGAAAGGAAAGAAAGAAAAGAAAGAGAAACTGAAAGTCAGCGACTTTGTGGACCCGTCAAAAACAGATCATAAAGCAAATTGCCACTCCAGTCTGGAGAGACATGCATATCCAAAAAGATGCACATCCAACAAACATCTGCTGAATAGAAGCCACTGAAGCCATAAACTGGTAGGAATATTTAATGAAAAATTTGACAAGTTTTCATAAGGTTAATGAGGACTTTCATGAGAATAAATATTTCTGATGGCTAAATTCTTACGGAGAGAGGATGGTGGTGCTCACACTCACATTCCTCCCAAGACTCCATCAAGTTTTCACAGTGAAAGCCTAAGAAAGAGCCCTGCTGGACCTAAGCACGTTAGAACAAGAATAACCATTTTGAAACACAGGAAGAGACTTCTCTGTAGCAAAAGGACTTCACCAGAACACAATTCTGAAAACATATCCCAACTAGAGAAAGGGAATACCTTCCTACTTCAGCTTCCTCCAGCCTTCTTGTCTTACAATGGGGGGAAAATAACATGTAGCAAATTGAGAACAGAGACTCAAAAGAAATAGATTTGGAATAGCACAGGAAAACAAAAACCAGAGGAGTAACAGAAACACTAGTGAAGCCTATGATACCAAAACACAGGCTCACTAAATTAGAATAGTGTAGAATGTTCAACCTCACCCATATCAAACCACCCCACCAACAAACACCTGTATAATAACATGATATATAGAATAGTATAGTATGTTCAACCTCACCCATATCAAACCACTCCAACAACAAGCACCAGTATGATAACATGATATGTTAGCATTATATATGTTACTATCATACTGACATACCATGTTAATGAGAGGAAAATCTGAAAGTGGGATTTATGTGAACTTGGTACTATGTTCTAAACCTTTATATAATTCTAAAACTACTCTAAAATAAAAGTTTATTGTAATTAAATTGGCATTACAAAAAAGAATGAAGCAAACACACTAAGTTTATTTGATGCATAAACGTAGCAACTTAGAATCCCCCAGGGACAAATACTATTCATTATCACATCATAGATATACTAAAACCTGAAAAGTTATTGATGGCTATTAGTTTTCCAGAAATTTTACCTCATTCTTCACCACATTTCAGTGATTATAGAACTTAATTCTGGTCAAGCTCAGCTTCACCACTCACTAGATGCATAACTTCAGGCAAACCACTGAATCCCTTCATCTTTCCCTCTGTTGGTTATGAGTTGTGCAACATAGTATTAGTATAACTTTCCTGTATATCTACCCTTCTCTAACCTTGAAGTCGCCCTGGGAATTTTAGCCTTGTGTTTTGCTGCATTGTTTGTCTCTCTAGTCACATCATGGAAACTAATAAGATTATTTTATTTCTCTTGGTCAAATACCTACAAGTATAATTGCTGGGTTGTATGTTAAGTGTATGTTTAACTTATTAGGAAACTGCCAAACTGATTTCCAAATTGTTTGTAGCATTTACATTCCCACCAGCACTGTATGAGTGTTTCAGCTGCTCCACATTCTTGTCAACACTTAATATGGTCAGTAGGTTTAATTGTAGCCATTCTTTTTTTTTTTTTTTTTGAGATGGAGTCTTGCTCTGTTGCCCAGGCTGGAGTGAAGTGGCGTGATCTCGGCTCACTGCAAACTCCGCCTCCCGGGTTCATGCCATTCTCCTGCCTCAGCCTCCCAAGTAGCTGGGGCTACAGGTGCCCACAACCACGCCTGGCTAATTTTTTTGTATTTTTAGTAGAGACGGGGTTTCACCGTGTTAGCCAGGATGGTCTCAATCTCCTGACCTCGTGATCTGCCCGCCTAGGCCTCCCAAAGTGCTGGGATTACAGGCGTGAGCCACTACGCCCGGCCTAATTGTAGCCATTCTTATTGGTGTGTATGTCACTGCATGTCCCTATTGATTAATGCCATTAAGCGTTCTATTATATTAAATCAGCCTTTCTTTCCCAAGATAAATCTCATTAGCTACCATGGATTACTTATTTTTTATATTTTGTTGAACTTGATTTTTTTAATTGTTAGAATTTTTTCATCTATGTTCATGGTAAATATTATTCTGTAGTTTTCCTTTCCTGTAATTATCAGGTTTTGTTATCAGGGTAATGCTGCCTTAATGGAATGATTTGAGAAATATCTCTCTTGAGGTAAGAGTTTAAGAAGGGTTAAAGCAACAAATACCATCATAATGTTAAAACCATACAATCATAAATACATCTATTTAAGAAGAAAAACATTTCCATTTATCTTCAGTAGAAGGTTAAAATCCAAGGAAATATTCTGTCAGTTACATCACTACATTACAATATTATAACATTTATCCAGTAATTTAACTTTTTAATACAATAATTATGCTTTGTTTTTGTTAACCAATTACGTACAAACTGGTAAGTGTAGCATCACACTGTTACCGAACCAGAGAGATTTTTATAACATTTCTAGGCATTTGAAGTGCAGGGCCCCATTACTGGTGAATCCAAGGTGAGCTGTTTTGAGTGTTGCAAAATACCCAGATATGAGCCAAAGAAAATCTCTGAAGTTAATTATTTTTTCTTGGTTAAGTTTTCATTCAATGCATTAAACTTCAACTTCCAATAGGAAAGAAATAACTTCTCCACATGTGAATCTCTAAAAGTATCCTGTAAGATGTCTTGAAAGAAGGTTGTGCTAAATACATGTGGGTTCAAACAGTGATTGATGTCCTATTAGAAACACTTGTTAAAAGGTTTGTTTGAGGAATGTACATATTTTATCATGTTGCCCTCTCCCTAATCCATGTGCCCAAGAACATGCCTCCTATTCTAATTAGTCTTCCCACAGAATGTTCTATACTCTGTACTTCCTCTCTTTATACCATCTACATACAAATATTTTCTCCACTGGATACTGTTTTTAAAAGGAACTTAAATTTCACTGTAAGTTAGTAATACTTGTTAACAGGTGATATGGTTTCGTTGTGTTCCCACTCAGATCTCATCTTCAGTTGTAGTTCCCATAATCCCCATGTGTCATGGGAGGTACCCAATGGGATTTAATTGAATCATGGGGGTGTTTACCTTCATGCTCTTCTCATAACAGTGAGTGAGTTCTCATGAGATGTGGTGGTTTTATAAGTGGCTTTTCCCCTTTGCTCAGCACTCTTCTCTCCTGCCACCATGTGAAGAAGGATGTGTTTACTTCCCCTTATGCCATGATTGTAAGTTTCCTGAGACTTCCCCAGCCATGCCGAACTGTGAGTCAATTAAACCTCTTTCCTTTATAAATTACATAGTACTAGGCAGTTCTTTGGTTTTGTTTTGAGATGGAGTCTCACTCTGTCACCCAGACTGAAGTGCAGTGGCGTGATCTTGGCTCACTGCAGCCTCCATCTCCTGGGTTGAAACTATTCTCTTGCCTCAGCCTCGTGACTAGTAGGGATTACAGGCCTGGGCCACGATGCCCAGCTAATTTTTGTATCTTTAGTGGAGAAGGGATTTCACTGGCCAGGCTGGTCTCGAACTCCTCTCAGGCAATTCTTTATAGCAGCATGAGAACAAACTAATACAACAGGTAAGCTTTTTCTACTAGAAAAAAACTTCATGAACTTCTACAGATAGATAGTGTTACATCAGCAATAGTTACACAGGAGATATTTGGATCATTCATATCTTTCCAAATCCAATGAAATCATGTGATTTACTTATATTTACTTATAAACTAATTAACTTATTTACTTTTTCCTTTATTCAACAATTTAATGTTTACAGTGTTGACCATCTATGCCAATTATTCAACAATTGAATGCCACTGTGTAGACTCTGGTGATACCATTTACTTCTTCATCAGTAAGAAAATAATGAAGTTAACTTTCCACCAGGAGCCTAAAATGAATGAGTAGAGATAGATAATAAATAAGTAAACACATAAAATCCAATATATCCATAATGTGATAAATACTATAATTAAATACACAGAGCTATGGGATAATTAGAAAGCTGGAATGTGCTAATTTCAGACAGTGGTAAAGAAAGTTGATATCTGGGAATATGACATTTGAGCCAAAACAAAAAGTTAGCTACTCCAATGCCTTTTCATGAGTTCTCCTTCCTTTTGATTTATTGTAAATTTGTCTTCAGGAAATTTCCTCTCTTCACTCATTTATTTAAACATTTGCTATATGGTGCTTTATACAGAATACTAGTCTGAGATGCATAACAGAAGATAAAAATTTAACCCCTATATTAAATGTTACTTTTTAAAAATAAATTATTGACACTGAGTAACATGTGAGCCACGAGCCATTTATATCACTGTCTCAATTGCTGGTCTTGTCAATATTCCATCTCCTGTTGAGAAACAAACAACAGATGGGGTACCCTACTGCCTGAGCGAAACATACATCTGATTTCCTATCCACTGATACCCTCTTTTCAGACTTCCCTTCATTAACACATTATTGTTTCAAATCATTAGCGCACTTTTGTAGGTTTTAGCGGGTGCTCTCAATTTATGATCTCTCTCAGAATCTTCTAAGATTCTCCTTAAGAAAGAAAATTTTCAAAACTTACCCCACAAAAAATTCTAATATAATAGATTTCTAGCACATTCCAAGAAAATCTAGTTTTAACAATCACCAGAGATTATTTTAATGTAGAGGGTACTCAAAATGCATTGATAAAAATGGGTCATGCCATTTTTCACATGATTATGTCATACTCTCTTGCTGTTTTGGCATGGCAGAAACCAACAATTTATTTACTTATTTGCTATTATTTTATTTCAAAAGTTTGGGAGAAGCAGGTGGTTTTGGGTTACACAGATATGTTCCTTAGTGTTGATTTCTGAGATTTTGGTGCACCTGTCACCTGAGCAGTGTACAGTGTACCCAATGTATAGTCTTTTATCCCTCACCCCCACTCCCATCTTTCCCCCTGCATCCCAAAATCCATTATATCATTCTCATGGCTTTACAGCCTCATAACTTAGCTCCGACTTGTAAGTGAGCACATGCGATATTTAGTTTTCCATTCCTGAGTTACTTCGCTTAGAATAATGGTCTCCAACTCCTTCCAAGTTGCTGCAAATGCCATTATTTTATTCCTTTTCTATGGCTGAGTAGTATTCCACGGTGTATACATCAACATTTTCTTTTTCCAGTGTTTGTTTGATGGGCATTTAGGCTGGTTCCATAATTTTGCAATTGCAAATTGTGCTACTGTAAAGGGGTGGGCAAGTATCTTTTTCATATAAAGACTCATTTTCCTTTGTGGATTTTCTTGTGGAATTGTTGGATCAAATGGTAGTTCTACTTTTAGTTCTTTAAGGAATCTCCACACTGTTTTCCATAGTGATTGTACTAGTTTATATATTTCCACCAGCAGTATAAAAGTGTTGCCTTTTCACCACATCCATGCCAACAACTATTTTTTTTAAATTATGGCTTTAGGCAAAAGAAAAAATAAGCAGAGTAACCAGACAATCCACAGAGTGGGATAAAATATTTGCAAACTATACATCTGACAAAGGACTAATATCCAGAATCTACAAGGAACAATTTGTTTGTCAAAAATAAAAAATAAAAATTATTTCAATAGCTTTATGGGTACAACTGGTTTTTGGTTACATGGATGAATTGTACACTGGTGAAGTCTGAAATTTTACTGCACCTGTCACCTGGGTAAAGATACCAACAGTTTGAAGACTTCTATAGAAAGTAATTCTGTATGTAGAGCTTTTCAAGGTAAAGAGAAGGATAATGGTTGGCAGAAGGGACATCTAACAAGATTGCATGTTTGGCAGAAAGCACAGCAAGTACAAAAGGAGTTATTATCTATGAAAACAATACAAAAGAAATGTGAAGAACTACAGAAGAATATAAAGAACTTGGAATAAGAAGTGGTAAACCTTGAAAGCCACACAGAAATGAATATGGCAGAATGTGGACAATTAGAACAGCATGAATCGGAGACTAAAGAAAGAGCAAGACAGGAAATAGTAGAAAAATTAAATGAAGTCAATCTAGTTTTACGGAACTAATGAGAGAGAGACTAGCAGAGGTCAGTACCAAACTTCTTGTGCAGAAAGAGCAGACCATATCTTTATTTACTAATCATACTACAAGGCCAGTCCTAGAGTCACCTTATGTTGGAAATCTTAATAGTTTAGGGCTCTACAGAAAACATATTCCAAGAGAAAACTTAATGATCCCTACCTCAGGCCCACAGACTTCAAATAACAGAATAAAGAACTACTTGTTGAAGATACAGCAAGAGTTGCAAGAAAGTACAACCAGAGAACTAAAAAAAGATACTGCTGGATTTTAATCTGGATCCTATGTAACTTCTCCTCTAGGGTCTACTGATGAGTCAGATTTCAATCAAGGTCTAGATTGGAAAGTATCATGAGAATATGTAGAGATTTTTTAAAAACTATATGAACTGAAAGATAACATTTTACAGGGTTGTTTTTTAAAAAAATAAAGTTCCTCTAAACTTTTATTGTTTTATTTTATTACCATAACTATTAAGGCCATGCCTCATTCCCAAGTACTTGGAAGGAGTATGAACATACAAATTTACAGAGCGCGTTTCCTACATGAGCACTTGAAACCCTCTTAGCTGAACAAACACACTCCAGGTCTGGGCATGTCTGAGTATTAGACAATATCAGATTCCTCACTTATTTCTCTTCTTTAGACTTCGCCTTCTCAAATATACGTTATTAATTCCTATTAAAAAAAGAGATTTTTCTGACTACGGTGGCCTAAAGTACATTTCATGCAATTCCAATAACTCTAAAAGATAAAAAACAATAATAATAAGTTAAATTATATTAGAATTGGATGGTGCCTTAAATCATTTAGTTTATTCCAAACATTTCTAAAAACCGGGGAGATTAAATAAATTGCTTCATGTAACCCATTTAATTAGTGGTCCATCTAGATTATCTTCTAATCCATGAAATGATGCTCTCTTGAGCAAGCCATATTTATTAATAAGAGATCACATTTAGTAAGAACAAGGTATTTCATGTTTTTGCTTTTTTTTTTTTTCTTTTTATGACAAAACTGATTTCAGAATCAGTTTGTAAACTGCTGCAGACCATGGCCAAAACTTCCTCTGTATTCCCCTCAGAAGTGACTGACACATAGTGGTTATTCCAAAATGATATATATCACATTCTTTTTTCTCATTATTTTTTCTTAATAGCTACCCATATAGAAACCCACAGTATAAATCCATGTGTGTTAACAGAAAAACAAAACAAAACAAAACAAAACCATTATTTGGAAAAAGGATAAAAAGGAGGGAGAGACAGAAAAATGGGCACAAGGAAAAGCAACCAGACCAAGCTAAGCAGGTTGCTTGGTAACACCAGGTTCAAGGTTTTTGTTCTTTTAAAAAGCCTCACATTTCTGATAGGATACCGAGCACCATCTAGTGGTTGCATTTCAAATTCAAACAATCCACACTTTCAGGCTCATTTTCAAACAAAATTAAAATGTAGTACTTTGTTTGTTGGTTTTTGTTGTTGTTTTGGTAAGATGCAACTCTCCAGTTCTGAAATACATAGAGACTCAGTGAAAGAGACAGAAATTGTTTTGTGTGCATGTGCAAAATGTAGACTTGGAAGATTTGTGATTATAATTTACTGAAGGGTCTTTTAGAAAATACTATTTATCGCAAAAGACCAATCATATGAGATTTGCTTAAAACTTTTGAATAATATGTGCATCATATCTAAAATTACAAGTTTATTCTGTCAAATATATAAAAGTATAAGTGTATGACACACTCAGAGCTCTATTGAAATAAAGTACCCATTTTGATTAATTTGCATTGATTAATTTGTATTACAGAGAGAAACAAAGAGAAGAAGGAAGGGAGGAAGGGAAAGAAAGAAGAAAGATAGAGAAAGACCCCTTATTTTGTAGAAATTTGGTGCATTTGCAAGGGAGATGGAGGTTCAACTTTATGAATACTTTTTTTTTTTTTTTTTTTTTTTTTGAGACGGAGTCTCGCTCTGTCGCCCAGGCTGGAGGGCAGTGGCCGGATCTCAGCTCACTGCAAGCTCTGCCTCCCGGGTTCACGCCATTCTCCGGCCTCAGCCTCCCGAGTAGCTGGGACTACAGGCGCCCGCCACCTTGCCCGGCTAGTTTTTTGTATTTCTTAATAGAGACGGGGTTTCACCGTGTTAGCCAGGATGGTCTCGATCTCCTGACCTCGTGATCCGCCCGTCTCGGTCTCCCAAAGTGCTGGGATTACAGGCTTGAGCCACCGCGCCCGGCCCATGAATACTTTTAATACCAATAATATTGAGCTTGCTTTGGGTATTAGCTATCCAAACATAGGTATAAATGAAAAACTATACTCAAAGTAAAACTTACTGGATTCCAAAGATATACTCACAACAAAAACTTGGCCAAGATTATTCATTTTACACATTTCATTCAAGCATAATAATACCTTGTTTTTGAAGCCTGTGTAAGTTATGTATATTCCAATATTGTAAAACTCTCTTAAATCTCTTAAATCTTAAAACTCTCTAAAGCTTTGGGGTGAAGATTTTCAGATTTTACATTTTAGTTTTAATATTTTGAGAATCTTTTTATATCACATATATAGGAGCCAGGCTGGAGAAATACTAAGAGCTGGAAGAAAAGAGGTCTGCAGAGACGATTTACATAAACATCAAGATCTCAAATAAAGTAATAAGCTTTCGGCAATTTTCCAGGATATTTTCTCTCCTTGTACTGTTCATTTCGCCATCCTTGTCCAAAAGAAGTCTTTTGCATCCCACAAGACTTAGAGTCACTTGCAAAACAAAAACAAAAATCTTCCAGCCTTCCATCATTTTTTCCATGTTCCCATTAGTGATTATGAATGCCTTTGTTTCTCAAGGATCCCCAATCCTATATTCTGAGAGACTCTGGAAAGTACTAGAGATTTGTATTCAGTTGGTCAGGATTAAGTCTAGATATTGGTATTTTTAAAATTTCTCCAGAGACCCCAAAGCTTGGACAAAATTAAAAATACCTGCTTTATATTACCCCTTTCATGTTACATTGCAATCATGAGTTTATGTGTTTGTCTGTGTCCACTTAACTGTAAACCTTTTCACAGAAGAAGAGTTATCTTATTTGACATTTTTACCTTTAGCCCTTAAAGATTGTTGGTATATATTAGGTACCCAGAAAATATGAATAATATTAATATAATCTAACAATCCTGACAGGACCTTAGGTTAATATAGGAGATAAATATTTTGGAATCCTGAACCCTGGGGTTGAGACAGTCTAGTATAGGGTTGTTGTGGTTTGGCTCTGTGTCCCCACCCAAATATCATATTGCAGCTCCCATAATTCCCACATGTTGTGGGAGGGACCCTCTGGGAGATAATTGAATCATGGGGGTGGGTCTTTCCCCTGCTTTTCTTGTGATAGTGAGTAAGTCTCAGGACATCTGATGGCTTTACAAACAAGAGTTTGCTTGTGCAACCTGTCTCTTTCCCTGCCACCACCCACATAAGATGTGACTTTCTCCTCCTTGCCTTCCGCCATGACTGTGAGGTTTCCCCAGCCACAAGGAACTGTAAGTTCTCCATTAAACCTCTTTCCTTTGTAAATTGCCCAATCTCGGGTATGTCTTTATCAGCAGCGTGAAAACGGACTAATACAAGGGTGTTGTTAGAAAAATGTGGAGGGAGCTATAAGCTCAGGAATCCTGAAAGTGATCCTGGTTAGCTGAGATAAAGGCTGAAAATATTGGTGAAAGCTGAATAAAAAACAAGAATTGGGGAGTAATTTCTTACACTTTTGAACACCAAATACAAAGAAGGGAATGACATTAAGATGTTAAGCTGCCATTTTACCCCACCTGATATTAATTTGTGCTAAGGGATGCCTGGCACCTGATTATGTACCTGGCTTCTCAGTTCTGTCATCATATAGGCCTTAACAGGCAGAGAAAAAAAAAATAACTAAATGAGAACTATAGATCCAACAGCCATCCCCTTCTACCTAGCATCAGCACGTGGGACACCAAACATAAGGAACAAAGTGTTCAGAATGAGACATTTTTAATAACACTTTATTAAAATGGAACATGAACCTGAAATCTGAAACTTCCTCATGTTACTAAGATGCTTGGTCACTTGATATTTACATGGGCATAGCTAAATTATCCTACTGCTGAGGCTCAGTGCAATCAGGTTAACAATACATTTATATTTCTTTTAAAAGTGAGAATTGGCCGGGCGCGGTGGCTCACACCTGTAATCCCAGCACTTTGGGAGGCCGAGGCGGGCGGATCACAAGGTCAGGAGATCGAGACCACGGTGAAACCCCGTCTCTACTAAAAATACAAAAAATTAGCCGGGTGTGGTGGCAGACGCCTGTAGTCCCAGCTATTCAGGAGCCTGAGGCAGGAGAATGGCATGAACCCGGGAGGCGGAGCTGGCAGTGAGCCGAGATCGCGCCACTGCACTCCAGCCTGGGCGACAGAGCGAGACTCCGTCTCAAGCACAACAAAATTATCCAAGTGGGAGAGTTCCCTTAATAAATTTAATTCTATCTTATCAAATCTTCTTTTATCAAAAAAGATATTAATACTAACTCTTTTAATACTTCGTAGTATTAACTTGTGGTTACCCAACTTGTTTACCCTAATATGTTTTCAGCTTCTGTAGAACAAGGTGTATGTTTATATTTATTTGATAAAATATGACCACATTCACCACTAACCTCCACACTCTTAAAGTAACTAACATTAAGAACTGTGTTCAAAGCATTTGTAGAATGATTAACAGACATTCCTCATTGACTGTTCAGTGACTGTCTCCTGAGATCACTAATTCAAAAATATAATCAAAGTAGTTATTTATGCTAATATATAGAGTGATAGTGCTGAAAAGGCATTGGATTCAAGATTCAGAATCCTGGAAAATTAGCCCCAGCTTGAAAAGACTGGGAAGAAAGTAGTATCTTCAAGCAAATGACTTTAAAATTATGGCCATTCTATCCTTTCATTTACTCAAGAAATAGAATTGAGAGCTTGCGAATAAAGATCAAGTGAAGTGAAAGAAGTAAAAGCCTCTTGTAAAACTTATAAAATGCTATGAAATTTCCAGTAATTTGAAAGACCATTGAAGATGAAGATGTTTCTTAAGACTTTTATTGATTTATTGAATCTGGTTTTTCAGAGCATTAGAATGATATATTCATATTCTATGTAACCATTTTAGGAAAAAAATAACATACATAAAAATGGCTCCTATCATTAGCCAGTCATCCATAGGAATGTTAATAATAATTTTATGTTTAATAATAATGTTATAATAATGCTAAGATTACCTGAGCTCTTAATATTTACCATGTTGTGCTAAGTTCTATGTGGTCATCATATAACACTAATAACATTTCTGAAAGTGTAGGTACATTTTGTTAGCCTTTTTACAGATGAGGAATTTCATTCTTCCCATAGTAAATAATTATTGAGAGGCTGCTATGTATCAGAACTTTTCAAGGGCGAAAGATTTTGCAGTGGTTAAGTTGCACTTCTTTCTTTCATAGAGCTTACTTTTTAGTAGGGGAAGGCTGAATATATAAATAAACATGCAAGCCAAGAAAAAAAACTAATAGAGACAAGTACTATACAACAAAACTGTGTAATTAATAATTAGTAACCGATTGATCAGAGAGCAACACCTCTTTGAGAAAGTGGCTTTTAAACTAAGATGTGGTTGTCTAGACAATATAAAACCTGTAAAGATGAGGCGAGGCCGGGTGCGGTGGCTCAAACCTGTAATCCCAGCACTTTGGGAGGCCGAGACGGGTGGATCACAAGGTCAGGAGATCAAGACCATCCTGGCTAACATGGTGAAACCCCATCTCTACTAAAAAATACAAAAAAACTAGCCGGGCGAGGTGACGGGCGCCTGTAGTCCCAGCTACTCGGGAGGCTGAGGCAGGAGAATGGCGTGAACCCGGGAGGCGGAGCTTGCAGTGAGCTGAGATCCGGCCACTGCACTCCAGCCTGGGCGACAGAGCAAGACTCCGTCTCAAAAAAAAAAAAAAAAAAATGAGGCGAAAGAGCATTCCGGGGGAGAAAAGGGTGTGAGAAGGCTGTGAAAAAGGACTGAATGTGGCACCTTTGAAGAAGAGGAGAAAGACGAGCATGGCTGCAGGGGAAAAAGGGAAAAGAGAAAGAAGAAGAGAACAGAGAAGTAGACAGAGACTGGTCATTTAGGGATTTATAATAACATTCAAGGGGTTGAATTTCATTCTAATTGTAAAGGTTGAAAGTAGTAGTATTGAGTGGATATAATATATGATTATTTTTTTTTTTTTTTTTTTTTTTTTTTTTTTTTTTTTTTTTTTTTTTTGGAGACGGAGTCTCGCTCTGTCGCCCAGGCTGGAGTGCAGTGGCCGGATCTCAGCTCACTGCAAGCTCCGCCTCCCGGGTTCACGCCATTCTCCTGCCTCAGCCTCCCGAGTAGCTGGGAGTACAGGCGCCCGCCACCTCGCCCGGCTAGTTTTTTTTGCATTTTCTAGTAGAGACGATTAATTTTTTTTTAGTTTACATTATACAGAAGCAAGGGTGCAAATATAGAGAGCAATTTAAACACTATTATAGTAGACTAAGAGAAGTGTGATTAAGTTTAGAACCAGAGTGGTAGAGATGGAGATGAGCAGGTGTAGTCAGATTAAAGTTATGCTTTGGATTCAGAATCATTAAGACTGTGAATGGATGAGATACGAAGGGAGGGGCAAAGAAGGCTAAATAAAGACAGTGCTGGAAATGCTGGCCTGAGAAACTGAGGAGCTAGATTTGCCTATCGATCTGTAAGGATCAGGAAGAGGGTGGGCTTAGGGGTTGGAACTATACTCTAGAGCTGTGACTTGAACGCCTGTCTTCTTAGGCCAGGGTTCCAACTACCAGAAAAAGGGTCACTGAAGAGATGACATTTTGTTCAATTTTTACATAACTTTTTACACATATTTATATTGTTTATGCCATTTTTCTTCGTCTGTCTGCATCCAGCTAGTCATTAAAATTACTTAAAGTACACAAAATATTTTTTTCTGTATTCTAATGTCATTAACAAATCTGCACACATTTTACCAACACACACACACACACACACACACACAATAATAATAATAATAATTCAGAATTCTCAAGAGCTAAAACAAGAAGCATATTCAAATGCTTCCATAGCTGGACAATTTTATGAAGGGTAGCATTTTTCTAAAAATACAACAAAACTAAAAGGGCAGAAGGATCATCTTATGTCCTCAGCAACATGCCTGATGCATAGCAAAGATACAATAACATTTTTTGAATTGTAAACACAATCGTTACTTGTGTTAGAAGGGTTTAATCATCATCATAATCATCAAAACTAATATTTAATGAAAATGTAACATTATACTCCACTGCTTTTCAAAATACATAGCAGAGCCCTTGGGTTCTGTGTGCATACTCAGAAGCTGAACCAGGGAAGGGTAGAGCTAGGTGGGCTGCCACACGTGCCCAACTGTGTAAAAAATACTGAATTTCTACAAAGGGTTCATATGCGTAATCAGCGCTTGGAAAGTGCTGCTGTAAGCTAAGAGGGTAAGTTTATTTAAATTACAAAATGGTTTGATCCAGATTTGTTACTTGATTATCCTTATATTGTAATAGTTTAAGTTGAGGAGAAAACACTTAAACTGTTACTTAGCAAATGTTATGATTATTTATTGGACTCTACAACTTTTAATATTCCTGTATATTTTAGTGATATTAGCAGTTTATCCTTAAAAATCAACGACAGTAAAAGAAAATGTGTATGGGTGTATGAGAAAAGGGGAAACTAGAAATAGTATAGGAGCACCTTTCCTCTCTTCTTGAGCACATTTAGGGTTTGGGTAATTTTCCACCAAAAAAATTATATACTATGGAGTTGCTGAAATTCCATTCCATCGTAGCACTACATGCCAGGGACTGAAGGCTTATGGTGAGTGACTTATCATTCCAGTCTATGACAACGTGTATAGACACTCACCCTTTCTCATCCCCAGTAGGAACAAACATATTCTCCTCCCTCTCTTGGCAGTACGAATTTGTATCTGGAAAAGGAGTAAACAACCTGTTCTTTTACATATGGATGTGTTTCCTTTATGGTTTTTAATGTATGTGAAAGGTGTTTGTGGAAGGAAAATACGTGAATATGTAAAAAGCACATTGTGCCTGTGCTAATGCTTTAAAAGTGAGATAACTATTTAGAGGGTTTTTTTTGAGTATAACAATATGAATTATATCTAACTATCACAAATAACATTTTGCTATTACCCATGTAATCAGGAAATGCTGTTACAGTTTCTTAAATGATAAGGTCATTGAATTTTACTGCTTTTATCACCTATCCTATCAAATGGAAAAATTCCACTTGGCAAAATTAGATTCTTAGATAGAACTATAATGGGAAAATAATTGTACCAAAAGCCATATTCAAAGGTATGACCCAGTTATGTCCAAGTAAATGGTCTTATTATTGCATTATAATTTTATACTTCTTATACTAAAATTGCTGATTTAACTTCAAATGTAGATTTTGAAGAGTGATGTAGAATTAAGTTTAATTTAAGAAAATTAAAAATCAAATTATAGCACTTATTTCCCATGAAAAGTTATATTAATTTTATCATGTTGTGGTATAATGATGTATTTATTCCATAAAAGAAAATGTCCAATTGCACAAAATGTATGAGTAATTATTAGACAAAACACAGTGTGTACTTCATTCTACCACAGTGACACCACTATATATTTTCATAGTTCTAAGACTTTCAGAAAGGATTCTGAATGGATGTGTTTCGTTTATTGTTTTTAATGTATGTGAAAGGTGTTTGTGGAAGGAAAATTCCACATTCTTACTTTGTCTGCATAAAATTGTATGTGATCCAATTGAATATGTTGAGTATTTAATATGTGTTGGAACTAAAGGCATATGCATGAATAAGAAAGAAAGTCTGGGTAATTAAAGAGTTTGCTAATTATACTATGCTCCCAAAGTTCAATTAAAGTATTGAGCCAGAATTCATTAGATACCATGCCTTGTTGAATATGGGTTGTGTTGGCTGACTCTCACATAAATGAGTTCATACAGATACCATTGCCTTCAAAGCAGGATTTAGGAATCCCAATATTGGTGTTATTAATGAGAATTCTTATATCTCTGTGGAAAGCATGAAAATCTGACCATGCTAAAAGAAATTCTTATTAAACTTAAAAATTTGACGAAGGCATACAAATGCCTTTTTTATAATTGCTAAACAAAAATTTTGAAAATCTCTGCTGTTCTGTGTAAATGAGTAGAAAATTCAGGGGACCATGCCATACTCTTTCCAGAGATTTCTTAACTCAGATTTACCATCGTTAGAATGGTAATATTTTATATTCAGATATAACTGAATCTAGTTACTACCACGAGAGAACAATGATAATTTAATGACAGGGAAGTATATAAACTTGTTACTAATAAAATGTCCCAGCCTCTGTTACTAATACTGTGAAAAAAATCGTTAAAGTTTTAAACCATGCATTAGGAATTTAAAAGAATTTAATATATTATTTGTTCTATCTTTTAAATGACCCATATTTAGAATATTGGTATGTACTTTATTTCAGCTTCTTTTATCTAAAACAACTTATACAAAAAGCATTCTAATTTATTTGTTTCTTTTAGAGACCATACTGTCACCTAGGCTAGAGTACAGTGGTATGATTATGGCTCACTGCAGCCTCAATCTCCCAGGCTCAAGTGATCCTCCCACCTCAGCTTCCCAGAGTAACCTGGGACACACACCACCACACCTGGCTACTTTTTTTTTTCTCATTATATTGCTCAGACTGGTCTCAAACTCCTGAACTCAAGCAAGCCTCCTGCCTCGGCCTCCCGAAGTTCTGAGAATACAGGCATGAGCCACCATACCTAGCCAAAAAAAAAAAAAAAAAAAAAAAATCATTCCAATTTAGAAGAGATAAAATAATAACCACACAAAATTAGACTCTCTTTATCCAGTTTTAGGTAATGCATGACCAGCTTTCTGATTATAGACAAACCTCAGCATCATCTTTGAATTCTCCCTTATCAACTCTTTATTTGTCTGCTCAGATACCTCACTATATTTTGTTGTGCCTTTGACACACTCTTTGTTTCTTCTGGGTTTTCTTCACTGATTTCTTTATCTCCATCTCTAAACACAGATATCCTGGGAATTATTCTTGGGTACTTCTGTGTCTACATGTACTACGTAGGTGATCATATATGGTTCTTTGGCTTTAAATATTAATTATTTCTGATGATGTCAAATTTATTTCTCTGACTTTCTCTTAACTCCATTTCCATATACACATTAGCCTGCTTGATATCTCCACCTACATGACCAATAGATATCTCAAATTTGCCATGTCCAAAATGAAACAATTACCCCACACTCGCCTTTCTTACGAATCTTTGTCTTACTTTCCTTCTTACCTCAGTAAATGATACCACTAATTTTCCAGATATTCAGAACAAGAAATTTGGAGTCATTTTGTTATCTTGTTTTGTTTTTCACATTTACATCTAATTTAATGGCAGATCATATTATAAAAACATATCCAGAATCCAACTACTCTCCACTATTTCCACTGCAACCACCCTAGTCCAAGACACCATTACCTTTACTTGGAATATTTTAAAATACTTGAAAATGCTCTCCCTATTTCCACTCTTACTCTTCCATAACCCACTTTCCACAAAGAAATCTGAATAATTCCTCCTCATAAAATATCTCAGAGTGTCCTTCTGCTCCAAACCTGCCAATGGCTTCCCACTTTACCCAGAGTAAATCCTAAGTCTTATATGACGATTAGACAGTTTTTGTTTTAGAATTATATACATTTTCTCAGCACATTATTTTTTCACCTTTTTTGGATTGCAAGCTCATTGACATGATAGGAAGGCTTTAATTTCTATTTTATAATTGAATGGAAACTGCATTCAATGAGTTGCACTTCTTCATCTTTGTCTCCTTCATCTTCCTGAAATGAGAGACATGATTAATTTTTTTTTTTTTTTTGCCATCATACCCATTTTTTTGAGGGTGTAGATAATAAGAATTTGTCGAGCACTGTCTTTTAAGCCTTAGGCTATTCAGTATCAATACATAGCCACAACTTCAATTACTCTGTTAGAAAATGTAGCTCCATCAGAAAATGTAGCTCCATCCCAAGGAAAATACCATAATGGAGGTTTCACAGGATACAATTTCTTTGAGGCTGAGAAAGCTACAGCATTTCAAGTATAGATAAATCTTCTCTGGGCAGAAACAAGAAGAACTATTTCAAGGTCAATGTTAAGCAAATGTTCTACATAGCTAGAAGTTTTGATATAATTAGCTATAACTCTACTTAAGCTACATTTATTATAATAAAAATTATTTTTCAAGGCATGGCATGGAAAAAAAGATCAAATTAAATTTTCTTCATGAGAATCTTTTGTATGCATACTAATTCTTTTCATTTATTTTATACCTATGTTTTTTAGTACTATTTCCCTTAGTGTGTGATCTCCACACACAAAATAAGTTCAAAAATAATTGAATACACAATATTCTTTGAAATGGATTATTGTTAGATTTTGAATAGATAATATACAAATTATCTAGCAAACCATGCTTTTATCAAAGACTAAAACAAAGTATTAGATTCTTTTTTGTATTTTTAACTGAGTTATTTGAGAGACTATTTGTGATGGTTTATGATCTCTAGTGTGTGTGTATGTATGTCCTCTGTTCATAGGAACACTAGAAAAATTTTAATTTTAGCAATTGTAAAATCAATTAATTCTATTAAGATAATATACATGTAAGGAAATATGAAAGGATAGCAGAGAGTTACACGTATTAGAGTGAAAATTTCAAATGCAAAATAATAAGATGCCATACTTGAAATGCCTTACAGAGAAGAAAATTTTAGTTTTTATTATAAAAGTTCTGTAATAACTAAGATTTTTTTACCATTTTTTTTTTTTGTCACAGACCAACTTACCTCATGGGAAAATACATTTGCTACGTAACTCTAAGCCTATATTGTATTCTGTCAGCAACCACAGAAAAAGAGACCTCCACCTTTCAAAAGGTGTCTATAAAATCAGGACCTATGGGAAACTGGCCAGAAGTAAGTCAGGACCCCTTACTGAAACAATCACTCTGCCTAGGTGATGGCAAAATAAGTTCAAAAATAATTGAATAATTGATTGACTCAGGTCTGGTTACAGTCAGACTCTGCCATTAACACTGGACCCAGAGTGAGAAGAATGATTCCCTCACAAAGAAATCAAGATTTCCTTGTGTGACAAAGGAGACACAGCAATCAAGTAGGCAGAAGCAACATATGTTAATTCCATCAAAAACTGCCACATTCGGCCAGGCGCAGTGGCTCACACCTGTAATCCCAGTACTTTGGGAGGCCAAGGCAGGTGGATCATGAGGTCAGGAGTTCGATATCAGCTTCGCCAAGATGGTAAAACCCTGTCTCTACTAAAAATACAAAAATTAGCTGGACACGGTGGCAGGCACCTGTAATCTCAGCTACTCGGGAGGCTGAGGCAAGAGAATCACTTGATCCCAGGAGGCGGAGGTTGCAGTGAGCCAAGATTGTGCCATTGTACTCTAGCCTGGGTGACAGAGCAAGTCTCTGCCTCAAAACAAAACAAAAAAAAACAAAACAAACAAACAAATAACAACAACAACAACAACACCTGCCACATTCAATTCATATACAATTAGAGAAAAGGAGAAAAGGTGACTTTACAGGACAACTGCATAAGCAAGTGCAGGGTAAGCCTGATTAGAGTAGTTCACACTTTTCCATTTTAATCAGGGCTACAAATGGCAACTTTGACTCCCTGAAGCATTCTTCCTGTTCTGTTGGAAAGAGGGTCTAATTTTCTTCCAAGCACCCGCAACTACTTACTATAGTAATAGAGGCCAATTTTTGAGGCAGAGTTAAAGGAAGAAAGAGAAAAAGATTGCCTTATGCTCTCATTTTCTTTGTCATGCATCATGTATTCTTATTTGCAGATGCAAAAACAGAATGAAAGCATCAAGTAATCCATAGAAAATCTGCCACCCTATTTTAAAAGTTAGGATCAATATTCCTATAAGTTGTGATTTCTTAAAATTATTTGCTCATTATGAAGATAGAGTTGGGCCTTTTTATATAAAGTTTGAAAGTACAGTTCACCCTTGAACAATGCAGTAGATAGGAGAACTATTTTGCCCACACAGACAAAAATCTGTATTTAACTTTTGACTCCACCAAAATTTAACTACTAACAGTCTACTGTTGATTAGAAGCCTTACTGATAACATAAGCAGTCAATCAACACATATTTTGTGTGTTATATGTATTATATACTGTATTCTTTAAATAAAATAAGCTAGATAAAAGAAAATGTTATTAAGAAAGCCATAAGGAAGAAAGAATATAGTTACTATATGTTAAGTGGAAATGGATCATCATAAAGGTCATCTTGTTGTTTTCATGTTGAGTAGGCTAAGGAGGAAGACGAAGAGGAAAGGTTGGTCTTGGTGCCTCAGGGTGGCAGACACAGAAGAGGCAGAGGAGGTGGAAGGGGAGGCAGGAGATCCAGGCACACTCAGTGTAACTTACAAAAATACATTGTAATCTCTGACTGTTTCGCTTTCACATTTCTCTATAAATGTTCTAAATGGTACCAATACTTCCACTCTTTGCTTTAGTTTTGGTGCCTATATCTTAGAAGGCTCGGTGTCATAAAAGAAGTCAAAAGCAGTTCTTGTATAATCAAAATCTTTCTCCAGATTTTCCAATGTCAATTTGTTTTCTGGCGTTGCATCTTCTATGTCTTTCCCTCACTGTCTGGCAGTGGTTTGGAAGCACTAATCTCCATCTGTTAATTCCTCTGGTGTCATGTTTATGAGCTCTTGAATTTTTCCAGGATCTGTATCTTGAAATCCTTCATGCCCCTCCCCCTTTTTTCCATATCCATAATCTCTTTCATGATTTCCTTGATTAGCTTTGTTATAAATCCTGTGAAATTATGCACAAAACATATGGATATAGTTTTCTACAACAGGAATTTACTCAATTTAGTGTTTAAGCTTTACACTTTCACAGACTTTTCCTACAACAATGATGGCATCTTCAATGATATAATCCTTTCAGACTTTCATTATGTTGTTCTCTCTATTGGGATTTCTTCTATAGTGTTGACAATTCTTTCTATAGAATATCACGTGTAATGAGCCTTAAACGTCCTTATGACTCTCTGACGTAGAGGCTGAATTAGACAGACTGTTAGAGGGCAAGAAGACCACTTTGACATCTTCAGTGCTGAACTCAAGGGGTTCTGGGTGGCCAGAGGCATTGTTCAATATCAAAGGAACATTAAAAAGCAGTCCTTTTTATGGGCAAGTTAATTCCTGACTTCAGGGTCAAAGCATCAATGGAACCAACCCAGAAAAAGAGTTCTCTTGTGCAGGCTTTCTTGTTATGCCACAAAAACACTGGTAGCTGGTGTTTATCTTTTCCCTTCAAGGATCAAGGGCTAGCAGCTTTGTAAACAAGGGCAGTCCTGATTGTACAACTGACTACATTTGCATAAAACAGTAGAGTTAACCTATTTCCTCCTACCTTAAATCCTGTTTCTTGTTTCTCTTCCTTACTAATAAATGTTCTCTGTGGCTTTTTTTTCTTTCTTTCTAGATAAGACACTTTTACCTGCATTAAAAACTTGCTCAGGAAGCTATAATTTCTCCTGAATGATTTTCTTAATAATGCCTGGAAACTTTTCTGCTATCTCTGGATCAACAGAAACAACATCTTCATCTATCTTGACATTTTTCTAAAATTATCAAACCATCCTTTGCTGTCATTAAATTCTCCAGCTTTAGAGCTTTCACCTTTCTTTTGCTTTAAGTTTTGATTTAATAACTTTGCTTTTATTCAAATCATGTTGAAGTCTGTAAGTATGTGACTCTAATCATCTATGTATGAGCAGCTCATCTCTTCAGTAAATTGCATATTGCAATAAAAAGTGACCTCTCAGGTTCTCATATATTTTTCATTGTTGTTAGTGTGATACCGTGGACCTTTGATAACACCATAAGACCCATACAAAGTGTCATTAGTGATCATGGAAGTCTGTCAAGAAGCAGAGGAAAATTATGTCATTACAAGAAAAAAACTGCTTGATATGCAGCTGTGTGGTGCAGCTGTAGTTCCCTGCCATTTCAGAGAGAATGAAGTTTTTTCCTTGTGATTTTCTTCATAAAATTTTTCTCTAGCTTACTTTGTTGTAAGAATACAATATATAATTCATATAACACATACATGTTAATTGACCATTTATGTTATCAGCAAGGCTTCTGGTGAACAGTAGGCTATTAGTAGTTAAGTTTTGGGGGAGTCAAAAGTTATACACAGATTTTCAACTGCATAGGGGGTTGGCACCTCTAATCCCTGCATTATTCAAAAGTCATCTGTAATTAAATTTTAAAAATTAATATGCCAATTGCTGTAACTTTAGTATTTGAAGGTTCTAAATTTCAGAGTAATTTAAAAATAATATTAGTTATTCTTAATAAAATATTAGATTACATAAGAGTGTAAATCTACTGTCCAACTCCTTCAGTCTATTTCAAGAGCTACAAACTAATTCAAAACTTGTTAACTGTGTGGGTAATTACTACATGACCAACATTTATGGAGGCTCTAGGTGGTTACAGAAAAAGATAGACTCTGTTTCCCAAAGCTTTAACAAGTAGATCAGTTAGACAAATTGTACAGAAAAACCATTTGGAAAGAATACAGAGATGCACACAAAAAGGACTACCCTAATTCAAATAGATGAACATCAGCATTTTGAAAGGATAAAAAAGACATTTTCTTATAAATTTTATTTATCCAAATCTTTTGCATTCATTCGCACTTTGTTTCCCTTCTGCTCTTCTCCAAGTCAGTGATTCTCAAGAGTGTGGTCTATGAACTCCAGGTCATCTTCACACCCTTCCAGGAAGTCTACAGGTCAAAATCATTTTTTTATTCATACAATTATATTATTTGTTTTTCTCATCATATAGGTATTTGTACTAATGGTGCAAACACAATGGTAGGTAAAATTGATGGCCTTTTAGAAGTGGCAGCAAACTACACTGATAGTCATTTTATTCTTCACTGTCATGCACTCTCAGGAAAAATACACAGCAGTTGCACTTGAGAATGTCCTTTATGACCAAACAAGCCTGGGCAACATACTAAGTTTCCATCTCTATAAAAAATGTTTTTTAAAAAAATGGCTAGGCCTCGTATCACACACCTGTCACCCAGCTACTTAGGAGGCCGAGTACTCTCAGGAAAAATAAATAGCGGTTACACTTAAGAATGTCCTTCATGACCAGACAAGCCTGGCAAAATAGTGAGACTCCATCTCTACAAAAATAAATAAATAAATAAATAAATAAATGGCTAGGCCTGGTGGCACATACCAGCTACTTAGGAAGCTGAGGCAGGAGGATCCCTTGAGCTCAGGGGTTCAAGGCTACAGTGAGCAATGATCACACCACTGCACTGCAGTCTGGGTGACAGAGTGAGCCTCTAAATCAGAAACAAACAAAAAAATGTCCTTTAAATTAAATGTCCTTTAATTAAATTAAAATTTATTAAACCTTAGCAATGAATACATGTTCTGTGTGAGAAAATGGAAAGTACACAGAAAACATTTTTTATATTGAAGTACAATGGTATTATGGAAGAAAACCATTGTGTGATTAGGTTTTGGGTTGCCTTTTTTTCATACAACAACATGTTTACCTGATAGAATGATGGATTGTTAGACAAATTATAGTTATTCAGACTTAGGTATTTGCCAGACACTTTTTCGAAATTGAATGTTGTGAATCTGTACCTTAAACAACTGATGATATTTGTTGCCAATGACATTTGAGATTTCAATTGAAAATTAAAATTTTATTATTCACAATAGCAAAGATTTGGAATCAACCCAAATGCCCATCAGTGACAGACTGGATTAAGAAAATGTGGCACATATACACCATGGAATACTACGCAGCCATAAAAATGGATGAGTTCATGTCCTTTGTAGGGACATGGTTGCAGCTGGAAACCATCATTCTCAGCAAACTATCGCAAGAACAGAAAACCAAATACCACATGTTCTCACTCACAGGTGGGAACTGAACAATGAGATCACCTGGACACAGGAAGGGGAACATCACACACCGGGTCCTATTGTGGGAAGGGGTTGGGGGGAGGGATAGCATTAGGAGATATACCTAATGTAAACGACGAGTTAATGGATGCAGCACACCTACATGGCATATGTATACATATGGAAAAAACCTGCACATTGTGCACATGTACCCTAGAACTTAAAGTATAATAAAAAAAATAAAATTAAAATTTTAGAAAAATAATTTTCGTCACCATTAGCTTGACTGCTTCCAGTTCTTAAAGGCTTTTCTGATGAGATCTGATATAACAAACAAAATTTTCTAAAATATTACATAATGATATGTCTCAGTATTTGAAAAGTAAAAAATGCAGTGGCTTAGCACTTTCCAAATGACCAGTTAATTATGCTACAAAGTCATTCATGGAGAAAAGAGCACTAAAGTGCAAGATGATCAAGGAATTTTAATGTAAGAGGATATCAAAAGTTTATTGATGTATTTTGAGATTTCATATTAAAACTAAACTTTAATGAACTCTCGCTTGTTAAGTTTTGGTGTAATGTTAAAGAGGAAAATTAAGAGTTATCTGAAAAGCTAATTAAAACAATCCTTTGTCTTTCAACTCAGATCTATGTGAGGCCAAGTTGTTTTCATAACCATCAGCCAAAAGAAGATTGATTGTTTTGGATGCAGAAGCAAATATAAAGATTCAGGCAAACATTGAAAAGATTTACAAAACTGTAAAACAATGTTACTCTTTTAACTGATTTTTTTTAATGTGGAAAATATAATTACCTTTCCAGAAATGTAAAATATTTCTGTAGTAACTTTGTTATTGATATTTTAAGTTAATTAAAACTATTAATTGTTAAAATTTGTATTAATTTAATAATTACATATGGTGATACAATTAATTAGGCCATTAGCAATGATTTAAAAATACTTGTTTCTTCAATGTTAAAATAGGAAGAACTCAGTAATAATATAGAAAATATGAAGGAAAGAAAAAAAAGCAAAAGCTTTTTGCATTTTCAATAATTAACAGTGGAAAGAGGTCCCTAGACCAAACAGCTTGAGAACAGCAATTCTAGGTCTGTATGTTCATTATACAATAATTGGATGATTATAGCAAGTGGTCTCCCTGACTTCATTCTCATTTCAGTCTCTCCATGCTGTTATCAGACTGGAATTTCTAATTGGCACAACTGATACTGGTGAGTATAGACTCACCAGTAACCAGGTTTTTAATAATGACTCTCCGTCCATGTAGGAAAAAGGCAGCCTGGGTCTGGTGCCCAACTATCTTCAAAATTCACTGCAACTTCTTTGAATCACAATTTGACAGAATAGCCGAGCAAATTATATCTTTGTATTGCCCTTGTGCCTGTTTATGTTAAATGCCCTTTCTTCTTTCATCCACTGTCCAACACATCTTACCGCACATTCATCTTTTACACTTCAGGACTTTTGCCAGTGTCATCTTTATGAAGGCTTTCTTGCTGTTCTTGCTGCCTACAGAGAAAACCAAATTGACCTCTTTTTCGTTGAAGCCTTCTTTTTCTTCCTATATATGTTTCTATTACGGTATTGCTAACCCTGTACCTACTATACAAAAACACATAGATAATTGAACTCCGCATAATTCTAAGGGAACAGAATTTTGCCAACATTATTGTCATAAGCAGATTGTGGTTTTTGGTTGCTGTGATTCCCGTCTAGCTGGATACATATAGTCATTTCGATTATTGTATTTAAGCCACAATACCAATCTTTTTTATTACACTCTATAAACCACAGTTCAGTCTTGCCATCTACTTCCCTAATAGACTATTTGATTTGATATTCAGCATATTTTTAAAAACAAACACTTTTCAGACTTCTCCATGCCTTTAGTTAAGTTCCAGTGTGCTGAAATATTTGTTTCTGTCCATTTGGTACAACTTTGTAGTTGCTTTTGGACAGCATATTTCCTGATCATAAATCACTCAGTCATAGCCAAAAGTACCACCCTTTGATACACATTTTCAAATGATTATTACTGAGTTGTTCCTATTTTAACATTGAAGAAACAAGTATTTTTAAGTCGTTGCTAATAACCTAATTAATTGTATCACTATATGTAATTATTAAATGATACTTTTATGCATTTAATGCAGATGCTGATAAGACATGTTTTAGAGTCACACTGAGAGCTTTGCATTGTGAGGAAGGCAGCTGTCACATCTTCTCTAAGTAGCATTGTAAAAGATGTCCTATCCTTCTGGATATAATTAAGATGTTTTGTATTATTATTTGAGTGTGTCAAACAAACAGAAGGGAGTTCAGAATAAAAATAAAACTAATAAAGGAACTGAAAGGGAAGCTTTGAAAGGAAAGTTTGCTGATGCATATTAAGAAGAAAGTGGAAGTAATTATTATGTTTTGTTTAATAAGTAGAGGGTTTAGAATTAGAATGCCTATTTATCTCATATTATCATGTCAAAAGTGCAATTTGAGAGGTCGAGAATATCTGGCATCAACCCACTGCTGAAATACTGAAACCTGTATATTCTTTACCTGAATATAAAGGTAAAAAAAAACCCCAGCAGGACATAGTGCTTTAAAGAGAATAAAAATAGCACTACTATTAGAAAGTCTACTTAAAATTGGAGGAGAATTTCAGATCAAGGTTTCCCAGTAGGATGACAAATGACTGCCTCAGGTGAACATTGTATAAGATACTGATGGGGGACCTGTAGATTTGATTTAGGGAAGGGAATGTTCTTAAAGATCTTTCTAAATCAAAGCTAAGCTAAGGCACATCTCCTGTCTCACAAAGAGCAGCCCCCTCTATGAAGTTTATTGGGTGTTTTCCTATCCCCATTAATCAAGTTCTTGCTATACCTTGATCTTGTTTTCTAGGTTTCTTATAAACCCTAATGATTTATAGAGATGACAGTGGGAACTCTCCTCACTACTGTGTTCTAAACTGAGACCATATGAGACTTCAGTGACTCTGTTTTCACTACAGAAAAGAATAGTGGGTTGGAGGCAGAGGTTTGAAACTGATCCTGAACTCTCTTTTTTTGTCCCTTCTCTCAGAATTCAACTGATGGAGCCACCTTGGTAGGGAATGGAGCAGTTGGAGGGACACAGATCCCACTTATCCTCAAATATATAAAGAAGCCTTGCCCCAAAGTGTGTAGTGATTGGTGAGGATCATCAGAGAAAGACATACGAGGTAATGGGAGGCCGAGAGGGGCAGATCACGAGGTCAGGAGATCGAGACCATCCTGGCTAACACGGTGAAACCCCGTCTCTACTAAAAAATACAAAAAATACAAAAAAAAAAAAAAAAATTAGCTGGGCGTGGTGGCGGCCGCCTGTAGTCCAAGCTACTCGGGAGGCTGAGCCAGGAGAATGGCATAAACCCGGGAGGCGGAGCTTGCAGTGAGCGGAGATCCAGCCACTGCACTCCAGCCTGGGCGACAGAGCGAGACTCCAGCTCAAGAAAAAAAAAAAACAAAAGACATATGAGGTAATTGTACATAGCATGAGTGAGAACCAGAGAGAGAGAGGGAGAGAGGAGAAAAAGGGCATGAGAAGATATGGGGCCATACAGGAACTATGAACGTAATCACTTTACAGCAGTAGATATTTAGTAATAGTAGACATCATAGGAATTCATTTTACAACAAATTTTTCTGTATATTTACTTTCTTTGTTCCTTTTCTTTCCTTTTTTTTTTTTTTTTTTTTTTTGAGGGGAGAAATCAATGAGAGAAGTGGAGAGAAAAAGTAAAAAAGTAAATGTGGTTTTCCCAACTCTCAACAGAAGGAAAAGTGGGGTTTTGTAGCCAGGGAGTAGAGCTAAGTGGTCAGTAAATCGAAAACTACTAAGAGAAGACATAAAGAATAGGGAGATTCTTGCTAAACTGGCCTAACAGGATTCTTGCTAAAGGCAAGCAAAGGACTTAGATATTAAGGGTGTGGGAAGAACTTTATCAGCTCTCAATGGTAGGTGATTCTTGCTAAGCTTAGCAAAATTCTTGCTAAAACTGTTCTTCGCAAAGACAAAGACAAAAGGCCAATGTTGAGGTATACTAAAGAACAAGGTTCATAGAAGCCTAACTAAGGTTTGATCAAGGATAATTTTTTGTTATGACAAAATTTGTTGTTATGACAAATTTTTGTTTTGACAAACAAAATGTTTGTCACTCCCATGAGAATCTTATTTTTGGCTGTCCAGCATGCAGACACACTACAACCTGAAAGTATAATGAAATTGTCAAAACTATGAGAAGATATGTTAAGAAAATTGGCTATGATTCAAATAAAATTTATATTAAGTTTAAGTTAGAATGTGAGTATTAAATAGAAATTTTATATTACTTACAATAAACATAGTAATATTATTTGAATTTACAGTTTGAAACAGAATTGAATATACTGTTTGAAACAGAATTGTCCTCTGCCACCAACACAACCTGTTGATAAGTGTCTATGATTACCTCTCAAGACTTACTTTTATTTGTTAGTGATATTCTATGACAATTAAGATCTTAAAACAGGCATAAAACTAACTTATGATCAGTGTTACCATTGGAAAAATAATATATGTTAAGATGTGCCATAAAGCATTAAGCCCTTTCTAGTGAGAATGAAATTTCAAAGTTAAAAACTGATCTATCAAAGACTTCTGCCCTGACAATGTGAATTCAAAAAATAAGGACTTAGGGTGAGAAACTGCTGGCGTTGCTGCTCACATCATCATCCTACACAATCCATGCCATATTAATAGGGATATTATCATCCTGATTATATTTCTTGCAATTTTGACCATTGTCAAAGCTAAAAAATGTTTTTTTTTTCTTTTAACATTTCTGAAATTGTCTGTTTCTAGTTGAATATAACATAACAGGAGCCCATAGCAGGGTCCCAGGCAAAGCCAATGATATTCAAGGTTTTCTAAGTAGTTTCTTTTGTCATTTCTTTTGGTTTACTGCTGCTTTTTTGTTGTGAGATAGATCTTTGCTTTTATTGTTGCCAAGGCAGACGACAGAATATTGCTGGAGTTGATAATATTACAGACATGCCGTTGAATATGCTTAACACCTTTATCCTCAGACTCTTATCAGCTATGGCAGAATGAATCCAAAATGTCAATTTAAATTCAGCAGTTGAAGACTGGTAAATTATTACAGTATATTTTACACTTTTCCAAAGAGGAGAATGCTTTGTGAGCCATTTGTTTCATAGCAGTTAAGTTGCTAGCATTCAAACTAGCTTAGTTCATGCTAGATGAAGTCTTTACATGTAACAGGAAAATTACTTTTCAAATAATTTTTAAAAGATTAAGCCAAAGTTCTAAACATGAATAAGGCACTTGAAAAAGAAAGGATAAAGAGAAAGAAAAAGAAACAAAAAAGAAGAAAGGAAGAAAGAGAAGGAGGGGGATAAGGAACAAAGAATGAGGAGGAAGAGGAAGACGCAGAACAAGGGGGACGAAAAGGAGAAGGAGGAAAAAAAAGAGAGAAGAGACGGATAGAAGAATCTAAGTTTTCTCACACACAAAAGTACACTCACACTTTATCACTTGGATATGTACATTAATGGATCCTGTGCCAGGATTTGATTATCCTTTGTTGTATATATTCGGAAAGATAAATTCATCAGTGTTGTTAGTCTTACCTCTTCCACATCGTATTAAGTGTTCTCCCCCTTGCAACTCATCCCTCCCTCCTTCCTCCACTCCCTCCCAACTCCTCTTTCTCTCTCTCTCATTACTAATTTCATCAAATAAGCTGGCTTATTAAAAGAGTTGTCAGTGTGTAATCTTTAATTGCTAAATTTATCCTACTTCTGAATTTATTTATATCCATGAGTCCTTTCTTTCACAATGGCAATCATCATATTCAAAATAAGGGTAGAAATTCCATTAGTGTTTAAAGAATATTTTATAATTTCTTAGTAAATTTGTGAGTGATGACTATTTTGGCATTTCTATTATCACCCTATTCATTACAGAAACTGTAAATGAACACGTTCGATACACATAATGAAAGCAGTTAATACTGCTCCTGGTTTGAAAAACATTTTATAAAATGTGAGATTTTATTTTGTACATTGTTTATGGAAAATGGAAGCCAAAATGAGAAGACAGGTCAGGAGAAAGGGGAAAATACATATTAATTCAAATAATTGTTTCTGATGAGTAACCTGGAAATGTTAGACTCGAAGTTCTTTATCCATATCATATCTCTAAGTATTTTAAATTATTTTTTATATTTCTGGTAATAGCTAGCAAACATTATATAGAGACATTTCAGTTGGTCCTGACTTTTGACATTTTACCCTTATATGTTCTAGAAATAGCAACTGATGCTCTTAATAAAAATTGTTGTCAGGTCACTATGTTATTTTATGATCCATGGTAGAAATGACTTGAAAAAATGTAATTCACTGTTTTATGAAACTAATACTTTCCAGAGAATGTTAGGCATTGAAGATAGCTGAGTTCATGCTAAATGAAGAACTTATTAAATCATTTACTTTACATATTAGAGCAAAGCTAAATGTAAGTTTATTTTGTTTTTATTTTGATAGACCTAGTTGCTGAATAATTTGCCTTTTAAAAGTTTCAAACTTTCTGCAGCTTCTGACGGATGTAGTGGATACTACACTACCCATAGCACCTCTTCCCTTAGGATGGAGGCCTTCCTTCAGCTGCTACACCAACGGCTGATGGTAATGGCCATAAAAAATTTGGTGACTAGGGTTTGTGACATAGAGTAAATTTAACAGATGTTAAGCTGCCTTTCTGTACTGTTTATTTCAATTGACTTTCCAATAACTTTCTGCGACTTAGCATACTGTCCTCACGTTTCATCCATGATGTTGCATATTGCAGAATTTCCTTCTTTTTTAAGGCTAAATAGTATCCCTTTGTAAGTATATAGTGCATTTTCTTTATCCATTGATCTGTCTCTTAAGTGGACATTCATGTTTTTTTCTCACATCTTAGCTATTGTAACCACTGCTTCAAGCAATGTTTTGATTTTCATCTATTTCTTTTCTTTCTCCTTTCAACAATTCAGTTTGACAAACATTTGATAATAGCCAACTGGAACATCGACTAGAGACATACAAGGACCATAGAGCTTAATTTTCTTTGAAGGGCAATTATGTTTTATGGAAAATGGAAACTGAGCTATGCCTTCTAAAGATAGATACTGGAGGAACTTCCAAGTGTGTTAGCATGAGAGAGGACATTCCAGAAAAAGAAAGCAGAGACAATATATTGAAAAAGTTCTGAAAATTTCCCATTACTCTAAATTAGAATTACCACACACTTTTGTACCTGGAAAGTATCTTGGAATTCACTGATTCCATTTGCCTATCAGTCCTGTGACTAAAATCCCTGGAGTTGGAAGAAATGATTCCAGATCACGGAAACAAAAGAGTAGCAGATTATGTTTCATAAAAATATATCATGTTAAAAACAAAATTTTAAAACAGTAGTCTTTTCTAATTATTTTGCATATAAGAAAGCAGCACAATGGCAATTTTATGTACACAGAGATCCTAAGCAGAACAGGAGGACTTCATGCTACAAATGTCACTGTTAGGCCACATTTATTGATGCAATAGAATTCTAGGGGAAAAGACCTGATTTCCAATAATTTTCAAGAAAGAGAAAATAAATGTCCTTTCAAAGTCAAGTGCCATTATGAGAATGACAAGGAAAGTCTAATTTTACAAAACTATTTCATATAAAGGATAAATATATACAGCTCAAAACACTACAATGTACCAATATCAAGAAAAAAATAAAGATCTACCGACCAGATAAAAATATTCATTGTACTGAGGAAACAGATTTCTGAATGTTATTATAGGAATAGACTTATTATCTACCTTCAAAAATGTATTCATTATTCATCTTTTGAAAGACAATAAAGGCAGGCATACTTTATAATGAAGGTTAGCAATGAAAGAAAACTTCAAAGCTGAAGATTAGTAACTGAAAGAATTCTCATAAGTTCTAAAACTAATTAAGTTGACCTAAATATATGATTCAGGAAAATTGGAAAATTTATTATGAAAGAATACTGAGGTTATTTTTTCTTCTTGTGCTGGCTCTAGATTAAGCATCACAAAAGACTCAAATGGTTGAATCAATCAGATAAAATATATGATTTTATTTCCTTACTGATTTGGCTAGTGAATTTTGACTGAATTGATTTTCATCAAGTCAAAACACATACCGTCTTTGCTGCTCAGGGTTCTCCCTGCCTGCTGGAGGCTGGCTTATTCTGCAACTATGAAAATAATAGTCAGAAGCAAAGAAACGGATAAATTCATGCTTTCTTTCAAATTGTGCAGACAATATAAAATGTTGGCTTTCAAAAGGTAAATGTTCTATTATATAGATAGCTCTTTGAAAAAGCCAGCTTTTTTCAGGTTTAAAATTATTCAGTTATTTAAAAAAATAAATAACAGTAGATTTATTTTGAATTTTAAAAAAATATTGAGACCACTCTTTTAAAAAATTTGGTAAGAATTCTTAGTTCTACCCACTTAATACATTTTTAAGTATAGTATGCTATATTACTAACTACAGGTAGAACGTTATACAGCAGAACTCTAGAACTTATTTATCTTGTTTAACTGAACTTCATGCTTATTGATTAGTAACTCTCCATTTCTTCCACTTCCAGCTGCTGGCGAACACCATCCCACTATTTGATTCCATGAATTTGACTATTTTAGATACCCCAAATAAGTGGAGTCATGTATTATTTATCTTTTTGTGACTGGCTTATTTCACTTAGTATACCGTCCCAAGGTATATTAATATACATAGCTATATAAAAATTCATACAACAGTTTCAATAATACAATAACATTGCAATGCTATCATCTCAGGTTGTTTGGAATTAAGGATTTCCCCCTCCAATTTGACATTTCTGCAATATTTATGTTGACTTTACAATAAACAGGATTGTTGCCATTTATAAGAAAGTATTAGTTTATCCATAAAGTGACTCTCATTTAGTAAAAAATAATAATTCTTGCAGCTGACTAATGGGTTAAAATGTAACATTCTGAAGTCTTTGAAATGAAATTATTGGAATATGGATTATGAAAAGATTTTGAAGCAGAAATATATTCCAATAACTTTATACAATTGCAAGTCAATTACCTGCAAAACTGAAAACAATTATGTTTGATAATTTAGGAATATAAATTTCAGGAAATATGCGATTGTTTTCAATTTCATCTCATAAAATATAGACTCAATTATACTGTTTTCCATTATAGAAAACTAATTAGCTTCACAAACACTGGCATGTTTTGCAGTGCAAGGTAACATAATCAGGATTTCAACTTTTAATTTCTAAGTGTCTGTCTTTTGACTTACCACCTTATGTGGATTATATTACATACACCTTTGGAAAAAATATTTTTTAAATAATTGCTTCAATCTTTCCTTTGAACATGTGTTTAGTCAGAGGAAAAACAGAGTTTCACAGAACATTAAAAACTCAAAAAAAAAAAAAAAAAAAGAAGAAGAAAAATGTTTCTTCTAAGATCTAGAACAACTTTTGAAATCTTCCCCATCCTACGTGTTTTCAGTTATCTCTGGAGAATTTTGTCCCAGAAAACTTCCTACTAAATTACAATTTTATTTCAGTTTTTAATAAAGATGATCAGGTAACAAAATAGATAAAATAAGATGAAAATGAAATAAAACTCATGGCAGAGCATAAGTGAGTGAGGAAGGAGGTAATAAGCTGATGAATGTTTCATTAGGCAATATCTCACCTTCACAATTGCCGCATTGCTAAACTGGATATTATTAATATAAGTAAAGTGTGACTAATGGAATATTAAAGCATAAAGACATTTTCCTGAATTCATACAGGTTCAAATAGCTAGTTAACTAAAAGACAAAGAGCAAAGAAAACCACTAATAAATATAAGCAGTAACTGATAAGGCCCCAATAAAGTTATAAAAAATAAGTTGTCAGTAAAGGGAGAGAAATAATTGTAGTATAAATTGGTTTTGTTCATTTATGCCTTTTTCCTATGGCTGATGATACAACTAACCCTTTCATAAATAATTTTAATCAGGAATTTAGATGTCAGCTATAAATAGCCTTTTTTTCTGAAATATTTGAATCTCATACATGCATAGAAGCTTCCATATAAGAGTCAATATATGCACATGGTAAATGGATGATATTTGAATTAAGACAGATTCATCTTTTCTGACATAGCATGAATCTGAAAATATACAATTTTACCCTATAATTAAATATCTGGAAACATTCCTTTTTGAATAAATAATCAATTTAACTAATTAGAGCACTTATATGTAAGACTTGGTATGACAAATGTCACCTGAACTTGGTTAACACCAAGTGTAGTATGATATATTCCATATAATTTGAACCCAACTTATTTAAAAATCAGGTTCATGTGCAAGTATAAAAATTGCATAATATGAAATTTAAGAACCAAAAACATTAATTCTAAAGGGTATAAAGAAAAGTTACTAGACTAAAAACAATTTAATGAATCCTTGCTCATTCATACTTTCTAATATGCTGGAAGAATGTAAGTTGAATTTTAAGTAGGACTCTACTGAATCCATGCTGCAACAGTGGTTTGTTATTTTTAAGTTTTAAAATTTAAAACTATTATAAAAGTGACAAGAAAATAAGCCATTGTTGAAAGATAAGAAGGGTTGGCAAAGATGGTTTGTAAGGAAATTAGCTAAGATTACCATAGATAAAAACAGTTTCCATAGTTTTCTAATTTTAGAAACACAGAAACTAAAGAAATCTGACTTCATGCAAGTACCATACTGTTTTGTTTAATGTGTCTTTGTAATATATTTTAAAATCAAAAGGTGTAATGTCTGCAGCTTTGTTGTTCTTTCTTAAGACTGATTTTCCATTTGTGGTCTTTCGTGATGCCATATGTCTATCAGAATATAGTTACAGAGAGTTTCAGTAACATATCTAAGGTTACCAAATTAGTAGGTGCTGGATCTGAGCCATAAACACTGAATCAACCATCCACCACCGTAATGTATTCTTTCACATGACTTACTGAAGACAAGGTGCTAGAAGTCTATATTATCACCAAAAAGTATCCAAACTAGGAGGATAACAGAGAGAAGGAGGCAGAGGGAGAAGAGGAACAGGAAAAGCACAAAATTCTAGAAGTAAAGAAAAAAGATAAGATAAAAATGATATTAAAAGTATGATCTTATATTATTTAACAGAGTTTTAATACTAATATATAATTAAAAGGTATATTATTTTTATGTATTAAAATATTTTTCTGGAAGATTTAATTTAT
Source organism: Theropithecus gelada (assembly GCF_003255815.1). Classification (NCBI taxonomy): domain Eukaryota; kingdom Metazoa; phylum Chordata; class Mammalia; order Primates; family Cercopithecidae; genus Theropithecus; species Theropithecus gelada. Next base: position 97,738,011 of record NC_037673.1, read on the forward strand.
TTAAGCTTTGATATTATTTCTTTCAGGAAAAAAAAATTACCTCATTTAGTTTAGAATGAGTAACACCAGATTTTGCATTACAGCAATTTTTGTATAAGCTGATGATTCTTTCACAATCTTTTTGAACCAATCTTGAACTAATTCTCATTGCCACATCATAATTCAGAATCTTTTATCTCTTGGTTACATTATTGCAAGGGTCCTCTTTCTGGCTTTCATAAATTTATCCTAAACAACTCTTTCTGAAACATACTTCAAATGAAGTATTGAAATAAGTCAAAATATAATTTGGGCTTTTGAATCATTTGATTCTTATTCATAACCCCGGAATTCTGCCTCCAGGTTAGCTCTCTCAACTTCCAGCTAGAAATGGGGAAAGTAGGTTTTATCTAGTTTATTTATCTAATCAGGCTCTGACAAGTGATAGTTTAAAAGCATATGTCAGATTTTGTCTTTTTTGTGTGCTTTTATAGTAAAGAGAGTATCAATAAGAAAAACATATTGCTGTATAAGTTAGTTATTTCTTTATAATAAATTATTCCAAAACTTAGAAGTTTAAAACAAGAATGTAAATTATCTCATAATTGGGGGTTTTAATGGGTGGTTTACAAATTAGATCATCTCAGTGGACTCTGCTTAGCCTTCTCATATCTCCATTGTCAGTGCTAGGTCATGAGGTAGCTGCAAAATTTAAAATGTCTTCACTCACGTGTATAGCCACAGGCAGACCGTTGTCTCAGGTGCATTGGTTTTCTCCACAAATTTTCTCATCCTCCAGCAGAGAATGGATTCTTCACCTGGCGGTCTAAGATTTCCACATTTAACAACAACAAAATAGCATCAAAATGCCAACATTTCTGAAATCTTTGCCACTTTTACTGAAGTCCCACTGGCTTAGTAAATCACATGGCCAATCCAGATTCAAGGGCTGGTGAAGGAGGGGCCACTTCCTGATGAAAAGTTGAGACAGAATTGTAATTTATATGTCTATTAACTTGCTTATTTCATCTAAGTTGTCTATTTTTTGCATGAAGATTTTCATAATATTCCTTTATAATATTAGTGATATTACTATGGTGATTCTGTCTCTCTGTTTTTGAAGATTGGTATTATTTTAACTTTATGGAAATAAAAGAATTATAGTTAATACCACTTAATATATTAATTGATATAACATTTTGTGATATATTACAAAAAATACTGAAGCTAAATACTATTACAGGAGTTTGGTAATAGATGGTGAGGTATATTTAATAAACATAAATAAGTTTATGTACAAAAGTACACCTAATTCACTGATGTAACCATAAAATATTATACTTTTCTAGAGATATTATAAAGTTAATAATATCTGGACACATTTCTTAACAGAAACCAGAAGAAAATTAATTCTGCTTCCTATACTAGGACTATATGCTGAGTGATGAAGACATGCATTGACACATATGGTTGCTGCAGTGAAGCAAAGCTCACTACCTGTAGCGCATATCCAAGAAATCTTTTATTAATGAATCCCTCATTTATTATGAATTGTTATTCATTCCTATGTAATGTTAGGAAAGAAGAATGGCAGTATGTTCAGGCTGATATTAAACTTAATGATTTTTTAGCCAAGATGAGGAAACATGGGATTATGACATTAAAGTCTGGCCAATTTTCTACCATTCATCTCTCTTTTATGACAAGATGGGCCATTTATTACAGCTGCAAAGACAATTTTATGTTGCAATAAAATTGTATAAAGTATCATATCTTTTCCCAATTTTTGTCAAGTAATTAACTTAAAGTACACAACTTAAAGTACACATGAATGCAAATTCTTCCATTCCAATATTTTTAAATTATTATGATGATCAAGAGATTACATTCATTGTATACTTATTTGTCTATGAACGTTTAATATGCCTTTCTCATACATTTGTTGTATATCACACTTTTTACAACTGTAGTTTACATGGTTATTTGCTTACTAAATTCATAGAAATAGACATGACATGCCAGATAACATATCATGATATGTAAGATCAGGTTATGAATTCTCTCCTGAGAATGATTTATTATCTACAATTTTATGAAAAACTAAGATACTATGATAACAAAGTATACTTTAATAAAGACTCAATCTTTTTATTTATTGAACACATAAATGCAAAAATTAGAGACATGGTCAGAATATGTGTGTATGCATAGATACACATATAGATATACATACATAAATAGATAACTATATATTTGTGCTTGTTTGTGCCCATGTTTAAATAAAACATTTGTATATCCATTAAATATAATGAAATAATTTTATTTAATGAACTTTGACCAGCTGGTCACAAAAGGTGTTATTTTTATATTTATATTTATTTTTATAAATAAGTTATATTATTAAAATAATATAAAATTAATTAATTAAATTATTGTTAAATACTTTTAAAGATATGTGTTATATTTTCCCTAAAACTCCTGGACTTTTTGTGACTTCCACTCAAAGAAAGGTGTTTTGGTTAATCACAGCAGTAAACTGACATAAAGATGTACCCTGCTGAAAGAAATCCTTACTCTACTTAAAATTCTTCATAAAATATGTCTTAGGAATATAATTATTCCTTCCTGATATTTATCTGTAGCTGACACTACCCTTCACTGCCAGCTTAATGCTCATCCTGTTGTTTGAAGACTAATATTTTGATTATCTCACAGAGATGTCCAATTCAAACTAAGAAAGACTACCTCATAAACTCTTTCCCCACTCTGTGTTGATTGCTTCACTATATACCTGCTAACTGAAGATAGAAACCTCAGATGCTTAAAATCATCAGATTCCTTGATGTCTAAAAAATAAAGTAAAATCTCCTTAAAATTCAGTCTAATCAATATTCCCATCCCCACACATATACATGAACTCTTCATTTCTACCATATAATACTACTCCAAATTATTTCAGTAAGCCATCTACTCTCTTATTTCATTGTTTTAGTGGAAAAAAAAATCACATCTGTTCATTTATTAAAGACCTGCCATGTTCCACACATTGCTCAAACAATTGAAACATGCAAATGAACAACAATAGCGAAAACAAAACGAATTTTCTATGTGGGATATATTAGGTTTTGTTTGGAGTTTAAAAGAGAGTTGTATGTTGGAGACGTGAATTTGGGTATCATTACTATATACATGTTATGTAAATATATGAGATGAAATTAGATCACCAAGGCAGTGAGTGTAGAGAGAGACAAAAAAAAAAAAAAAAAGTGCAAAAGGTAAGAAAAAGAAGAAAGATCAACAAAGAGACTGGTAGGTTTGATGGATAGGAGGTCACAGTAGGTCAGTAACTTGTTAGATTTGGAATTCTAGAGGAAGTGAACTAAAAAGAAAAGGGAGTAATCAAAGAATGAGATATATGAAACTGAGATAATGGAAAGGTTACACGTATTAGAATTGACATGGTCTGGGCTCTGACCATAAGACTGAATGACTGAGATAGTGGTGGTCAAGCTCCTTGCAGGGGAATATTTAAAGTAATGGAGAGGCCAAAGGGTTGGAAGAATCATCTCTTTATTCAAATCATCAGGAAATAAGATGTAAAGAGATTTGGTGAGAACAACAATGAGATAATAGCTAGAAATCATTGAGAGGTGAAGGGAGTTTCCAGATATTTGTAAATAACACAATAAGAAATAGTAGTCTTGTACTGTAAGATGGGAGATTCAAAATTGTCAGTTTTAGGGACAATGGAGGGAGAAAAGTCTGGAATTGTCAATGAGAGACCTAAAGGACAAATACTTCATCTTTAATCCTGGTGGTTTTAGAAATCTGGAAAAAAAAAAAAAAAAAGCATCACTTCAGAAGGTTTCAGGAAAAGAAGTATCATCAAGAGAGAACCAAGTTTCTGTTAGAGTAAAATGTTGAAGAAACATTTCAGAAAAGAAGTTGACAATATGAATCACAGAGAGTTTGTGAGGGGTCAGAGATGAGGACTAAAAAGGTCAGCTATGAGTTTAGAAATTATTCAAGAGATGACCCAGGAGGTATAAGAAAGTTTGGGGCTTCCTGTAGGACCTGCAACAATCTTATGAGTTTAATAATGGTAAAATCCAGTTGTGTAGTTTTAGCAAAAATATGCTTCCTATGAGGTGTGGAGTAGTGAGTACCCCAATGTACAGGGGTAAAGATCCTGCTCAGGGGTTGTGTAGACTTACGTAGAGCATGTAGAGAGAATTGAAGACTTCGTGGGAAATTTGTCTTACCTGAAGCAGAATTCCCTTCTATCCTCTGCTGATAAAAGTTTGAAAACTTGAGAAATACTCCCACCTTTTAAGGCCCGGTGGAAATGTCGATCTCTTTATTGTCTGCCTATCTCAGGGTGGTGACTTATTTTCTCTTCGTGGTTCCTTTTGTTCACCCAACTATCACCACAGTAGCTGCTTTCCTCTCTTTCCACTGTGTAAGACTCTTCAGTGCAGGAATAATTTATCTTAATACCCACTGTGTCTAGCATAGAGTCTGGTATATTTGTGGTACTCAAGAAGACTATAGTTAGTGGATGAAAGTATACTATTTTAAATCAGGGCTTCTTAAACTTTCATTTGCACAAAAATCACATAAGTAGAAATCTGTTTAATGGAGATTCTGATTTCTGGGTTGGGTGTGAGATTTCACATTTTTAATTAAGAGGTCAGGGAGGGCTGCAGCTGCTGGAACTCTTCTTTGAGTTAGTAGGTTCTAGAATGTATCACGTACTGGGGAACTATACGTTACAATTTTGATTATATTACATTGTTCCTTGGATCATTAAAAAAGAATTCACAATTTTGCTAATCAGTGTCAACAGAACTTTTATTCCTACCTTTTAGGTTTTGCTTTGCTAGAATCTTTAATAAAGTTTTGTATTTAATTAATATTGAACTCCAGGTAATATTGTATTATTTTCCCTAGAAGATTGAATCAGGCAAACTAACCATGAAGTTTTATGAAGAGCAGAATAGTAGCTAGAAATTTATTAGGAAAATATCCTCTGATGAACTGGTCTTTTGTCCATAGTGGTTAAGGGCATGCAATGTCACAAGAACTGGTATGATTTGGAAACATATTTATTCTTGGATCTCTTTAGACATGGAGCCTTCAATAGGGTTATGATCAGTAAGCTGGACATTTTGTTAAACACTTTAATTACTTAGTAGTGAGGTCATTTAGTGAACATTTACTGTTAATAATGTCTAATCAATACTTTAAGGACATTCTGTTCTATTGTTGCTTTAGAGAGAAAATAAATAAATCAATAAACAAAAGAACATTCTGGGGAAAATGGCATGCCTACCATGTTCCAAAATGACAAAAATCTTACCTAGCTGAACTACCCCAAAACAAAGTACAGGAATTTTGAATTCCCAAGTTAATAAAAAAAAATCTTACTTTTAGTCCCTCCTGTTTCCAGAATGATTATACAGCAGTTGATTAATTTCATTTGGAATTAACTCTGTGGATTTACTGTTTCTTACATTTAAGGACCAAAAAATGTAATTTTTTCCTATATGTAGTCATATATGTGTATATATATGTGTGTGTGTGTATGATAGATATCACTACACAATATAGTGATATATATGTGTGTATATATATGTATGTATAGTAAAATAAAATAAACCGTAATACAGACTATTAAATAAGTCCTAACACAGATTAAGTTTATTTTATTTTATTTTATTTTATTTTATTTTATTTTATTGTAGACAGATTCTCTTTCTGTTGCCCAGGCTGGAGTGCATGGTGTGACCATATCTCACTGCAGCTTCAAACTCCTGGGCTGAAATAATCCTCCTGCCTCAGTCTCCAAAGTAGCTGTGATTACAGGCACAGGTAACCACACCCAGCTTAATTTTAATTCAATATGAATAACAAGAGTATTATAAAATCAGGGAAATGGTGTGATAACAAGTCCTTCATGATAAAATGTAAAATATATATATATTTGCTTAGAAATTTGAAGATGCATAAAATGATAAAAATTCAACTCAAATAAAACCATGTTACTGGCATCATATCTTTAGAACTGTGTTCACTTGTTAATCATTACATTTCTATTAGTGAAGACGCAAGGGTTTTATGTGTCTCTTAATTTAATTGGTAAGTTCTGCAGAGCTTTTAGAGCCTATTTGATGTTCCTACATTTTCTATTCATAGAATATTATGTAAACCTAGTTAAAGCTTTATCTGTACTTACAAATCTGAGAGCATTAGGTAATAAGAAACATGTCATGGTAATGGAAACCCAACTCCTTCACTCATTTCACTCAGTTAGTTTTGATAAATGGACTTTAAAATAAAACTATGCTTTAAGATATCCTCAATTTTTATGTGATTTTCAAAGTAGAGATGGTTAAAAACCCTATTAGAGAAACTAGCAATATTAAGAATAATTATCCATTTTCTGAAAATTTGGGGCTAGATAATCTTTATCAAGAAAAACTTCAAAAATTACAAAGCAGATTTATATGTTTAAGGTTTCCCAAAGCAGTATGTTTTAATAATACACAAATATTTGAAACGAAACACACATTATATACAGATAAATTTTTGTTTTAAAAATATCTTTGGCTATACAGACATATTGGTACATAATGCTACTATCTATGTACACTAATTTAAACAAATTATTCTTTTTTAAACGGAAAGAAGTTAAAAGAAGTCTGTATAATTTATAATATACAAAGTTCAAAGAGTGCTTAGGCCATTAATTATTTTATGTTAGGAATTATTTTCCAGATTACTTAAGAAACAATTTGTGTTAGGCTAGTGAAGAGAGATAGGCAGTCTTTCCCTAAAGTATAGTTACTTTTATAAAATCAGCTTTCGACTTAGCTGATCTCTTCAGAAATCAAGAAAAATAATATTTTCTTACAGAGTCTCTGTTTACTTATTTTCTATCAGTTTATTAAATTGAGTTCCTAACTACTGCCTATTTTATACTACTTCTACCTTTTCTGGTATTACTACCCTATATGAATGGCATAAATAGCCTTTTATTGACCTCACTCAAAATTCAACTTTCGTTTTACTTTAATCTAATTATTAATAACTTTATATAATTCTCACTTCCCAAACTTTTCCCTTCAGATCTGATATTTAAAATGTTACTATTAGAGAAAGACTTTGAGAGCTCAATCTATTAGGACTCTTCATTCTCATGGCACGCCATTTCTCACATTTCTTTTATTTAGTAAGAGCAAGTGCCTTTCCATTTCTTCAAATAAATTGTGGCACCTGGGCTTCAACTCTCACCAATTTCTTACTCCTGAAGGATTGTACGACCACATTTATTTCTTCTTTTAAAATATTCCATCTCTTTTTGCTAGTAGTTTCTCATTCAAAAACACAACAAGAATTCCCTAATATTTAAAACACAATAAAGTTAAGCAATTTTTACTTGATTTTGTTGACTTCTCTAGCAATAATTTATGTCCCTGACCCCTCAAAAAGTTATTTTGCATATATCTCATTCTTTTTCTGTTCAATCCCTTAATTACCTTAATCCCTATGGAATTATGAAACATAAAATTTCAGAAATTATGCGAACACTTTTTTACAGCTTTTTAAAATCTGTATCTTTTCCTATTTTTCTCCTGCCATTGAATTTACAACCTTTGGGATTAAATCCTGTTTTCCAGCCCAGTCTTCCTACTAGTCTCTGGCTTTTGTAACACTCTAATGTCCTGAATTTCCCACCTTTCTCATGAATTCTTCTGTCTCTTTCATATATTTTCCTTTGGAACTTTAGTTTAATGTATCTTACGTTTACACACCGAAAATTATAAAATGTGGAGAAAACTAAATATCTAAACAAATGAAGAGACATTTTATGTTGATTGATTGGAAAATTCAATACTGTCACAATGGCCATTATCACCAAATTGATGTATAAATTCCATGTAATTTCTGTCACAATCATGTCAAGCTTATTTGTAGACATTGAAAAGGTTATCCTAAAATTTATATGGGAAAAACACAAAACTACAATATCTAAAACTTTTTAAAAATAACACATTTGGAGAATTATACTACTAGATTTTAAACTACTTTAAAGCCACAGTAATGAAGATAGTATAGAATTAAAGCACTGATAAACATATAGATTAAAGCACCAGAATTGAGAAGCCAGAAACAAATCATTACTTTAAGATTATTTATTTTCAACAAAGATGCCAAAACAATTTAAAAGGGAAAGGGTATTCTTTCACAAATTGTGCTGCCACAACTGAATAGACACGTGCCAAAAAAGTAGGAGGAGGAGCACTAAGAGAAGGGGGAAGAGAGAGAGGAAGAGGAGGAGGAGACATACCTCACACTCCACACAAAACTGAACTCAAAATGGATCATAAACCCAGCAATTCTACTTCTTGAAATCTATCCAAGATAAAGTGTTAAATTCCCACACAAAGATATGTATGCAAATTTTACAGCAAAATTAATTACTTGTAAGATTCTAAACCAGCAATGATCTAATGTCTGTTAGGTTGTGATTGAAGGAAAACAATGGAGTATGACATTAAAATGAAATAAATTCAACATTGAAAAGAAATACCAACACATGCTATATATAAAACTCAAAATAGTATGTAATTGAAAGAAATTAGATACAAAAGAATATATTTAGGATTATTTTGTATGCAATATTTAGAAAAGGCAAATTTATGGAAACAGCAAATAAGTGGTTTTCTAAAGCATGAAGAGGGAGTGGGATTGACTATAACCAGATAGGAAGCTACTTTCAGAATGACTGAAATATGGAGTGACCAATCACTTGGGTTTGCCTTGAATGTTCCATGGGATGTGGGACTTCTAGTGTTAAAAACAGGAAAGCCTGAAAAAACAGGCAAAGTTAACCGTGTTGTGAAATGTTCTAAAACTAAATGGTGGTGATGGCACACAACTAGACATTTACTAAAATCATTTAATCATGTGGATTGAATTTATGATATGTAAATTATAACTCAATAAGGTTACTAAATAACAGAATGATAAGAATATTGGATCTGCCACACAAATAGTCTTGATTGATGAAGCAAATGCACTAATTTAAGGTAAATATTGGGAACCTATAAATATAAAAAAAAGACAAACTTTTCTCAACTTACTGATTTAATAAATTACAACAAAATTTAATTTTATATTGTATTAATTTTTGAAAGTTGTAAAATTGTATGCTACATTTTTGAGAAAAGACAAATTTACTGTTTAGGTTATATAAAAATAAAATAAAATAAGTCGATATCAATCTAATTCTAAATTAAAGATGTCACAATTTTGTAGAGCAAGTTGGAAGTTTGATAAATAAGCATCTCTCTAGGTTTACCGATTTTTCTTCTCTGGAGGAAAAAAAAAAAATCTACCTTGTCTTAAAACAGCTGTTGAAGTATTTAATTTCTTATTTTATGCACATATAACATGTAAAATTAGAATTGACCATTATTATACAGTTTTTTAAACTTTGAATATTATTTGAGAAAATAAAAATATTTTCTTCTTTTATATGAAGCATTTTAAATTACTTTTATTTTACTCCTTAATGATGAGAATTTATACAATACAAGCACATTTTATTTTATACTGTCTTACTACATTATTAATCTGTAATAGATTATAGTGGTTTAGCTTAAAAAATTATATAACCAGAGGCATTACATAATTTTGGAAACCAGAGAAAAAGCCTGATTGAAAATGTGCACCTCCAAGAGAACTTTGCTCTAACAGCTCAATGCAGAGCCTAGCTAATGACCTATTTCAAGGAATCCATTTTTCCCCCACCACACTCCCTATTTCTACAGCTATACTAAAATCCCCACCCATTAAGCAGATGAGGAATTAGAAGAGAGAAAGGGGTTAGACCAAATGTTGGTTCATCCTTAATACCTTAGGAATATGTTTAGAAACATCTAGAGATGTTAATGGGAAATCCTAGCGGATTCTGAAAATATTTCTGGAGGATTGGGATATTTGCATATGTATTTGGCAATGCATACAGCCTAACACCAGAATGTCACTAAGCTTGTGAGTTTACAAATAGCTGAGAGAGTTGTTAACAGGAAAGGAGACAAATATTTTTCCTTTGGCAAGATCTCCTTTGTCTAGAAAAATGGAAAATAAGAGAATTTAAAACATTTAATGTATATCAAAAGCTACAACATAAATTAATTCATATGACTCTTTTTAAAATTATGGAATTGTTTATTTCCTTCCATTCCTTCCCTCAACATGCCTTCGGGAAGATGAAATGAGAAAGAAAAAGAGAATGTAAGAGAAGCGAAAAAGGAAGGGAAAAAAGAAGGGAAAAGGGAAGGGAAGGGAAAAGGGAAGGGAAGTGAAAAAAGAAGGGAAAAGGGAAGGGAAGGAAAACTACCTTAAAAAACAAAGAACGCTATTATTTTTGATATTTGGATATCATTGTGTAGAAATTTTCAACCACAAACATTTCAAATTCTAGAATACAAAATGCTACAGGAATTTTGGACAGTTTTTTTTTTCCCCTGTAAAGAAGGAAAGAAAAATTTTTCCTGTGAAGAAGGAAAGAGAAATTGGATAGTACCTTCAGGAGGATGTGGGATCAAGAAAGATTTGTATTCTTTGGCTGACTTTTTTTTTTTTTTTTTGCCTGGCATTATAGTTCGTGCCTGTAATCCTAGCACTTTGGGAGGCCAAGGCCGTAGAATTGCTTGAGGCCAGAAGTTCAAGACCAGTCACAGCAACATAGTGAGACCTTGATGCTACAAAAGTAAAAATAAAAATTTAGCCAGTCATGGTGGTAAGCACTTGTATTCCTAGCTACTCTTGCGAGGCAGGAGAGAAGGAGAAGATACCTTGAGCCCAGGAGCTCCAGGTTACAGTGATCTGTGACTGTACCACTGAACTCCAGCCTAGATGAAAGAAACACTATCATATATATATATATATATATGTGTGTGTGTGTGTAATCTTATGTGTATACAATTTATATTTCAACTTATGTAATCTCATAAGGTCAGTAAATTCTTTCCCCAAAATGCTATTATTCTTAATATTTAAGAGCTACTGTCTTTCTACATATTTTTCTCCATTCTTTCTGCTACTTTCTCTGGTTTTCATTGTTACAGGTCTTTACCCTTCCTCCCTGAAATTGTATTAACTAGGCTACTAAGTCTCATGCAAAGTATTTACTAGACATGATATCCTCAAAAATATTCATTTATGAGTTGTCATAAGCCATAGGAAAATATGTATGAACACATGGATGAATATATGTTTGTCATATTTCAAACCACAAAGTGCATGGGAAAGGATGGGAGAGTGTCAGAATTGAGTGTTTTCTGAAGTTCAGTAAGTTCACTGGAAAAATATAGAACCCTGTAGAACTCGTGGTGAAGGATAAGATTGGAAGATATTTTACATTTTATGTCTAATTTATAGTTGAATTAACCAGTTTTTTCCACTCTTATCTTGTCATCAATTTATAGTTATTATGTCCCAGTTCTTTTTGACATTTCATAGCCCCTCTTTCTTTAACCTGATATTCTTAAAAGCACACCCAATAACTTTTGCTTTTCTCCATATATACACATCACAAAAGCTGAGATAAAAAACATACCATGTTTTAAAAATTTTTATTAAATAGCATATCCATTTATATTTTTTAACTAAAATCATGTACCTATTAATTTAATGAAACTGCATATATCAAGATAAATCAGTGAAGTAAAATTTAATATTATGGAGCATACTATAAAAATATAAAATAATATATAAAGCTCTTTACTATTAAAAGAAATTCAGAATAAAATATCTGTGCCTCAATAAAGAAAAAAAAGATTGAACACTCTAGTGTATTAAATTATATGTAACATGTTGGAATATAGATACTTTCATGGTATTACTTGTGTCTGATGGAAATTTGAAGAGTCACATAAATAACTAATAGATGAAATTATACTGTAAATAACACACCTATAAAAATGTCCAGGGAAGAAAGGAAAACCTGAAGTGCAATATAAAACTCAATTATTTTGTGTTCTAAAGAGCAGTCTGTCATCAATGATATTACAAAGGAGACAATACTCTATCTCAACAGAACTAACAGTGGCTGACTGACACAAACAACCATAATGCAAAACAAATTTCTTTAGACAGATTTATGCAGTAGCTGAGATGTCTATTTTGTGCATCTTCAGCTTTTATCTTCTGCAAACTATATGCTAGTATATAGATCCCGCTATATCCACCTCATCAAAAAAACTAAAGATAACCTATGTTTTTAAAATATTAGTTGTCGATTTTTAAAATATCAGTTAAAGAGAAAGCAAAATGAAACAAAATAAAGTCATATACATTTCAACAGTAATGATTATGGAGCTGCAAGTGCATCTGGTAAATGCAAAGAGAATTAAAGTGAACAAAGACAATTTTTCAGACAAAAAAGTTTTCTATGCAGCTGTTTGAGACAGGAGAACCTTAAAATTTACTGGACATTTGGCCAGGTACAGTGGCTCACGCCTGTAATCCCAGCACTTTGGGAGGCCGAGGCTGGTGGATCACGAGGACAGGAGACCATCCTGGCTAACATGGTGAAACTCCGTCTCTACTAAAAAATACAACAAATTAGCTAGGCGTGGTGGCAGGCGCCTGTAGTCCCAGTGAATCGGGAGGCTGAGCTTGAGCAAGAGAATGGCATGAACCCAGGAGGCAGAGCTTGCAGTGAGTCGAGATAGCGCCACTGTACTCCAGCCTCCAGCCTGGGCAACAGAGCAAGACTCCGTCTCAAAAAAACAAAAACAAACAAACAAACAAAAAACTAGACACTTGATGACGTTTTAGTGTGTGAAACACTAAAAATAAATTTTTCTTAAACAAGAAATTTAAAAATCTGGATATTGAGGTGCATTGAAATATGTCAGATACCCTGAGAAATATTTGCCTGCATTTTATCACTATAGTTACTATATTTCACAGTCAAGTTCCTTCTCCAAATTTTGCTCCAGTTCTCTTCAGCAAATTTTATTCCGCGCTTCCACTCTTAATCTGATCTTTTTCTTAATTTAAACGTATTCAAAGAGAAATGACTTTGTGATGGCTAATTTTATATGTCAACTTCACAGAGCTATAGGATGCCCAGATAGCTGATAAAATATTATTTCTGGATATTTCTGTGAGTGTGTTTTGGAACGAGATTAGCATTTGAATTAGTAGTCTGAGTAAAGAAGATTCAACTGTTGCAGGTCCAAATAGAACTTAAAAGCTAAGAGACAATTTGCTCTTCCTTCTTTGAGCTGGGACATTCATCTTCTCCTGTCCTTGGACGTTGGAGCTCCCAGTTCTTCAGCCTTTGGTCGCTGGTACACAAACAACCCCCTGCTTCTAAAGCCATTAGACTAGAACTGGGAGTTACAGATCTACTCCCCTTGTTCTCAGACCTTGAGACTCAGGTTGAATTATAACACCAGCTTTCCTGGTTCTACAGACTGCAGGTAGTAGATTGTGCGAATTCTTGGCCTCCGTAACCACTTGGGAAAATACAGCAAATCTCCATACTATAAAATATGTGATAATTCATAAGGTTATTTACTATTAAAAGGAATCCAGAAAAAATATCTATGCCTCTTTCTACATATTTCTCTCTCTGTACATGTGTATATGTATGTGTTATTTGTATGTGTGTGTATACACTATTTTATCTCCCTGAAGAACCCTGATAAATACAGATTCCCTAGTTCATCTTTTCTGAGATAAGTCTAAGTTGTTCTCATTTTGTGTTCAATCACACCTCCTCTTGAAAAACACTATTAAGAGGGTTTAGGGGGCTATTCAGAGGAAGGAAGTGCCTTCAGAAAAGATGCTAGAGAAAGGTAAATTCTAAACCTTGTATCACAGTGTTCTTTAGTAATGGCATCATGCTGGGATCTTTGAAGAAATGCAGAACCCTAAGACAGAATCCTAGGCTTATTCCAGACCTACTGAATCTAAATCATCACTTTAACAAGTAGATGATTCTAATGCACATTAATCATTGAGTAGTGCTGGCCCAAAATACGTGTATGTGAAGTCAATCCAATCTACTAGAAAGGTACTGAAGCAAAATTTGGACTTAATAATATGCAAGCATGCTTTATGTGAATATAGTTAGGAAGATATTAACCTGAAATATAACTAGGGTGTGGAAATGGGAAGTTTTCATACACCTGTGAAACTGAAAGCAGAAAAATTAAAATTTTACAGATATAACTGTGGTAAACATTTCAATTAGTTGATATAATATTGTTAAATTTAAAAAGTATAGGTATTTTTTTATCTGATAAAATGATAAATGGTTAGCTACAAAGTATTATGCATGGATTGATAGATAGGTTGTCAGATAAATACTTTTTTAACCATTTAAGAGTAGACTGCAGGTGCACTGGCAAGATGGCTGAATAGAAAAGCTCTGGTCTGCAGGTCTCAACAAGATAGATGCAGAAGGCTGGTGATTTCTGCATTTCCAACTGAGGTACCAAGTTCATCTCACTGGGATTGGTTGGACAGTGGGTTCAGCCCAAGGAGTGCCAGCCAAAGCAGGGTGGGGTGCTGCCTCACCCAGGAAGCACAAGAGCTCAGGGAACTCCCTCTCCTAGCCAAGGGAAGCCATTAGGGACTGTACCGTGCACTCAGACCCAGATAGTGTCCTTTTCCCACAGTCTTCACAACCTACAGACCAGGAGATTCCTCCAGTGCCTACACCACCAGGGTCCTGGGTTTCCAACGCAAAACTAGGAGCCTATTTGGGCAGACACTGAGCTAGACGCAGTTTTTTTTTTTCATACCCCAGTGGCGCCTGGAATGCCAGCAAGACAGAACCATTCACTTCCCTGGAAAGGACGCTGAAGCCAGGGAGCCATGTTGTCTGGCTCAGTGGGTCCCACCCCCACGGAGCCCAGCAAGCTAAGATCCACTGGCTTGAAATTCTCGAACCACCACAGCAGTCTGAGCTATACCTGGGACACTCGAGCTTGGTGGGGAGAGGGGTATCTGCCATTGCTGAGGATTGATTAGGCATTTTAACCTTCACAGTGTAAACAAAGCCACAAGAAAGTTCAAACTGGGCAGAGCCCACCAGCAGCTCAGCAAGGCTGCTGCTGCCAGATTGTCTCTCTAGATTTCCTTCTCTCTGGGCAGGGCATCTTTGAAAAAAATGGCAGCAGCCCCAGTCAGGAACTTAACAGATAAAACCCCCAACTCTCTGGAACAGAGCACCTAGGGGAAGGGGCAGTTGTGGGCTCAGCTTCAGCAGACTTAGACATCCCAACCTGGCAGCTCTGAAGAGAGCAGCGGATCTCCCAGCACAGCGTTCCAGCTCTGATAAAGGACAGCCTGCCTCGTCAAGTGGGTCTCTGACCCCCGTGTATCCTAATTGGGAAACACCTCCCATTAGGGGCCAACATACACGTCATACAAGAGAGCTCTGGCCGGCATCTGATGGGTGCCCCACTGGGACGAAGCTTCTAGAGGAAAGAACATGCAGTAATCTTTGCTGTTCTGCAGCCTCTGCCAGTGATACCCAAGCAAACTGGGTCTGGAGTTGACCTCCAGCAAACTCCAGCAGACCTGCAGCAGAGGGGCCTGACTGTTAGAAGGAAAAATGACAAAAAGGAATAGTATCAACATCAACAAAAAAGACATCTGCTCAGAGACCCCCATCTGAAGGCCACCGACTTCAAAGACCAAAGGTCGATAAATCCACGAAGATGGGGAGAAATCAGAGCAAAAAGGCTGAAAATTCCAAAAACAAGAATGCCTCTTCTCCTCCAAAGGATCACATCTCCTCACCAGCAAGAGAACAAAATTGGATGGAGAATGAGTTTGACGAATCGACAGAAGTAGGCTTCAGAGGTGAGTAATAACAAACTCCTCTGAGCTAAAGGAGCATGTTTTAACCCAATGCAAGGAAGTTAAGAACCTTGAAAAAAGGTTAGATGAATTACTAACTAGAATAACCAGTTTAGAGAAGAACGTAAATGAGCTGATGGAGCTGAAAAACACAGCATGATAACTTCATGAAGCATACACAAGTATCAATAGCTGAATCGATCAAGCAGAGAAAGGATATCAGAGACTGAAGATCAACTCAATGAAATAAAGTGAGAAGATCAGATTAGAGAAGAAAGAGTGAGAAGAAAGGAACAAAGCCTCCAAGAAATGTGGGACTATGTGAAAAGACCAAATCTATGTTTGATTGTTGAACTTGAAAGTGACAGGGAGAATGGAACCAAGTTGGAAAACACTCTTCAGGATATTATCCAGGAGAACTCCCCAATCTAACAAGACAGGCCAACATTAAATTCAGGAAATACAGAGAATACCACAAAGATACTCCTCAAGAAGAACAACCCCAAGATACATAATCGTAGATTCATCAAGGTTGAAATGAAGGAAAAAATATTAAGGGCAACCACAAAGAAAGGTTGGGTTACCAACAAAGGGAAGCCCATCAGACTAACAGTGGATCTCTCTGCAGAAATCCTACAAGCCAGAAGAGAATGGGGGCCAATATTCAACATTCTTAAAGAAAAGAATTTTCAACCCAGAATTTCACATCCAGCCAAACTAAGCTTTATACACTAAGGAGAAATAAAATCCTTTACAGACAAGGAAATGCTGAGAGATTTTGTCACCATCAGGCCTACCCTGCAAGAGCTCCTGAAGGAAGCACTAAGCATGGAAAGGAACAACTATACTAGCCATTGCAAAAACATACCAAATTGTAAAGACCATTGACGCTATGAAGAAATTGCATCAACTAACAGGCAAAATAACCAGCTAGCATCAAAATGGCAGGATCAAATTCACACATCACAACATTAACCTTAAATGTAAATGGGCTAAATGCCCCCAATTAAAAGGCACAGACTGGCAAATTGGATAGAGTCAAGACCCCTCAGGGTGCTGTATTCAGGAGACCCATCTCATGTGCAAAGACAAACATAGGTTGAAAATAAAGGGATGGAGGAATACTTACCAAGCAAATGGAAAGCAAAAAAAAAGCAGGGGTAGCAATCCTAGTCTCTGATAAAACAGACTTTAAACCAACAAAGATCAAAAGAGACAAAGAAGGGCATTACATGATGATAAAGGGATCAATGCAACAAGAAGGGCTAACTATCCTAAATACATATGCACCCAATACAGGAGCACCCAGATTCATAAAGCAAGTACTTAGAGACCTACAAAGAGACTTAGACTCCCACACAATAACATTGGGAGACTTTAACACCCCATTGTCAATATTAGACAGATCAACAAGAAAGAAAATTAATAAGGATATCCAGAACTTGAACTCAGATCTGGACCAAGCAGACCTAATAGATATCTACAGAACTCTCCACCCAAAACCAACAGAATGTAGATTCTTCTCAGCACCACATCACACTTATTCTAAAACTGACCACACAATTGGAAACACTCCTCAGCAAATGCAAAGAATGGAAATCATAACAAACAGTCTCTCAGGCCACAGTGCAATCAAATTACAACTCATGATTAAGAAACTCAAAACCAAACAACTACGTAGAAACTGAACAACCTGCTTCTAAGTGACTATTAGGTAATGAAATAAAGGCAGAAATAAAGATGTTCTTTGAAACCAATGAGAACAAAGACACAATGTACCAGAATCTCTGGGACACGTTTAAAGTAGTGTGTGGAAGGAGATTTATAGCACTAAATGTCCACAAGAGAGAGCAGCAAAGATCAAAAATCGACACCCTAAAATCACAAAAGAACTAGAGAAGCAAGAGTAAACAAATTCAAAATCTAGCAGAAGACAAGAAATAATTAAGATCAGAGCAGAACTGAAGGAGATAGAGAGACATGAAAAACCCCTCAAAAAAATCAATGAATCCAGAAGCTGTTTCTTTGAAAAGTTCAACAAAATAGATAGATCATTAGCCAGACTAATAGAAAAGAAAAGAGAGAAGAATCAAATAGATGCAATAAAAAATGATAAACGGGATATCACCACCAATCCCACAGAAATACAAACTACCATCAGAGAATACTATAAACACCTCTACACAAATAAACTACAAAATCTAGAAGAAGTGGACAAATTCTTCTAGTGGACACATACACCCTCCCAAGACTAAACCAAGAAGAAGTCAAATCCCTGAATAGAACAATAACAAGTTCTGAAATAGAAACACCATTTAATAGCCTCCCAACCAAAAACATGTTCAGGACCAAATGGGTTCACAGCCAAATTCTACCAAAGGTACCAAGACGAGCTGGTACCATTTCTTCTGAAACTATTCCAAACAACAGAAAAAGAGGGAATCCTCCCTAACTCATTTTATGAGGCCAGCATCATCCTGATACCAAAACCTGGCAGAGACACAACAAAGTAAGAAAACTTCAGGTCATTATCCCTGATGAACATCGATGTGAAAACCCTCAATAAAATACTGGAAAAACGAATCCAGCAGCACATCAAAAAGCTTATCCACCATGATCAAGTGGGCTTCATTCCTGGGATGCAAGAGTGGTTCAACATACCCAAATCAATAAATGTAATCCATCGCACAAACAGAACCAATGACAAAAATCATATGATTATCTCAATACATGCAGAAAAGACTTTTGACAAAATTCAACAACGTTTCATGCTAAAAACACTCAATAAACTAGGCATTGATGGAATGTATCTCAAAATAATAAGAACTATTTATGACAAACCCACAGCCAATATCATACTGAATGGGCAAAAACTGGAAGAATTCCCTTTGAAAACGGTATAAGACAAGGATGCCCTCTCTTACCACTCCTATTCAATATGGTATTGGAAATTCGGGCCAGGGCAATCAGACAAAAGAAAGAAATAAAGGGCATTCAATTAGGAAAAGAGAAAGTCAAATTGTCTCTGTTTGCAGAAGACATGATTGTATATTTAGAAAACCTCATTGTCTCAACCCAAAATCTCCTTAAGCTGATAAGTAACTTTACCAAAGTCTCAGGATACAAAATCAATGTGCAAAAATCGAAAGCATTCCTATACACCAATAACAAACAGAGAGCCAAATCATGAGTGAGCTCCCATTAACAATTGCTACTAAAAGAACAAAATACTTAGGAATACAACTTACAAACCATGTGAAGGACCTTTTCCAGAAGAAGTACAAACTGTTGCTCAAGGGAATAAGAGAGAACACAAACAAATGGAAAACATTCCATGCTTGTGAATAGGAAGAATCAATATCAGAAAAATGGCCATAATGTCCAAAGTACTTTATTGATTTATTGCTATCCCCGTCAAGCTAACATTGACTTTTTTTCACAAAAATAGAAAACTACTTTAAATTTCCTATGAAACAAAAAAATATCCAGCAAAATCAGGACAATCCTAAGCAAAAAGAACAAAGCTGGATGCATCACACTACCTGACTTCAAACTATACTACAAGCCTACAGTAACCAAAATAGCATGGTACTGGTACCAAAACACATATATAAACCAATAGAACAGAACAGAGGCTTCAAAAATAATGTCACACATCTACAACCATCTGATCTTTGACAAATCTGACAAAAACAAGTAATGGGGGAAGAATTCCTTATTTAATAAACGGTGTTGGGAAAACTGGCTAGCCATATGCAGAAAGTTGAAAATGTTTCCCTTTATTGTACCTTACACAAAAATTAACTCAAGATGGATTAAAGACTTAAACATAAGACCTAAAACTGTAAAAACCCTAGAAGAAAACCTAGGCTATACCATTCAGGACTAGGCATGGGCAAAGACTTCATGACTAAAACAGCAAAAGCAATGGCAACAAAAGCCAAAGTTGACAAATGGCATCTGATTAAACTAAAGAGCTTCTGCACAGCAAAAGAAACTATCATCAGAGTGAACAGGCAACCTATAGAATGGGAGAAAAATTTTGCAATCTATCCATCTAACAAAAAGCTAATATCCAGAATCTACAGGGAACTTAAACTAATTTGCAAAAGCAAAGCTTAAAATTGATGAAAATATGTTAAACTATTTCCTGAGGAAAAGTATAAATCCAGCTAAGAAAATTACACATTGCTATTTTAAAACTAAGTTGCCAATATGAAAAGTAATTTTCAAAAAAGAAAAAATAATAAGTTGGCCAGCTCACTTAAAAGCAAAGATTTGTTTTCGTGCAGGAAATTAAATATTTTGACTAACATTCTACTAATGTACTAAAAAACCTATGATTTTCTATTTGAAATATGCACAATTTGAAACAGATAAATCTAACATACAATAATTTACTATTATTATTATTACTTTGTGCTCTCTGCGAGTTTATCACCACTCAATTTGATCTTATTATAAGTAACTACATGAAAAATATACAGGTATGTTACAATCATTTATCAAAATAGAAATGTCATGTCCTCCTGAACAAATTCATTTTAGGATATCCATTCATGAGTTTATTTTGATCAGATACCTCTGTATTAGATAGCAAAATATTTCAGTCTAAAACCTAGTTTGGCATAGATATACCTGACTATAGGAAGTACAAAATACACACACACAAACAAAATTCACATCGTTTTCTATGTCACTTGTTTAATCTGCTTAATATTGGTTATTACAAATTATTTCATTTGTTTATATAATTTGTGCACTGACTCTAATCCCCCTTAGAACAGAAATTCTAAGATGGTAGGAACCATAAATACTGCATTTATTTGCTGTTTTCTACCAGCTAGCATGGTGTCTTAGCACGTTTTCAGTATTTAATATTGTCAATAAATTTATAAGCATTCAATTTTTAATGAAAAATATTGACTACTTCTTCTATATCATGCAAACTCTATTTCAGTGCATTAGTTCATAGGTCTAGTCCCTTAAGTTTATCGGTACTTAGATCATATATTATTCTGTTTTAAATTAACCACAAATTTTGGGGGGAGAAAAAAGAGTGTTGATTTAAGACCTAAATGATGTTCCTTTGCCATTGTTCCACCTGTCATCATTCCTGTTACTGACCAAATAAAGATATAGCTGTAGCAAAATAATATTGTACATAATCATAATTTGGGCTATAATGTCCATAATTGAATCACTTATGAATCCTCAGCTATCACCTCCGCTATTTTAAATTTTCAATAGCATTGAATAAATTGAGTAAATTAAAATAATTCCAGTGATTTGTTAAAGCATTCCTTTATTTCCTTCCTTTCTTCTTTTTTTCTTGGCTGAACCAATGTTGAGACACAAGCTTCCTAATCATTCAACATGCGTTATTCTCTTAATATCCAGTCTGTTATTACACATTGCAGTCTTCCCTGACAGTGTGTACCAAAAGCTATCTACACAGAAACTTATGGATTAACTTCGGATCCATCTTCATTCCATTTGCTTCAAATTGCCTTATACTCTATCAGTGTATTTCTTTTCTATTAATATTATAATCTCCAAGTGGTCTATGTTTTCATGGTGTTACTTAGATTGTCAAGATTTGAAATTACTGTTGAGCCACTGAGCATACAAATTACAAATGAGTTCTTCCTACATTAAAAACTTGGCTTAATGTATTGTCCGTAACAATGTATTGTCTAATGTTAGATAAAGATAGAACTTTACTATCTTCCTAATGGAGGAAAAAAACTATTTTTTAAACCAGGTATTTACTTTAAAATATAAACTTTAGGCTTTTTCAGTAAAGTTAATTTTTCTATCTTTATTTCTGCAGATTATAGTAGCAAAATATATTACAAGAATATCAGATGAATTAGAAAAACATCTATTCTTCATATCCTTTATGACAATAAGAATGAACTACTTTTTACCATAGTTTTTATTATACTGTTCAAAATTATGGGTTGAGAAAGTTTCTTCAAAGAAGAGTTATTGCACGGTGTTCATGTGGAGTGTTATGTTTGGAATTTTGATGTCTTAAATGTGAATTCATTTTTTATAAAAGAATAAATACTATTCAAGGATCTACTGTGTTTAATCTAATAAAAAACAAAAAAATGGGGAAAGGATTCCCTATTTAATAAATGGTGCTGGGAAAATTAGCTAGCCATAAGTAGAAAGCTGAAACTGGATCTTTTCCTTACTCCTTATACAAAAATTAATTCAAGATGGATTAGAGAATTAAATGTTAGACCTAAAACCATAAAAACCCTAGAAGAAAACCTAGGTAATACCATTCAGGACATAGGCATGGGCAAGGACTTCATGTGTAAAACACCAAAAGCAACAGCAACAAAAGCCAAAATTGACAAATGGGATCTCATTAAACTAAAGAGCTTCTGCACAGCAAAAGAAACTACCATCAGAGTGAACAGGCAACCTACAGAATGGGAGAAAATTTTTACAATCTACTCATCTGACAAAGGGCTAATATCCAGAACCTATAAAGAAGTCAAACACATTTACAAGAAAAATACAAACAACCCCATCGAAAAGTGGAAAAAGGATATGAACAGACACTTCTCAAAAGAAGACATTCATACAGCCAACAGACACATGAAAAAATGCTCATCATCACTCGTCATTAGAGAAATGCAAATCAAAACCACAATGAGATACCATCTCACACCACTTAGAATGGCAATCATTAAAAAATCAGGAAACAACAGGTGCTGGAGAGGATGTGGAGAAATAGGAACACTTCTACACTGTTGATGGGACTATAAACTAGTTCAACCATTGTGGAAAACAGTGCGGTGATTCCTCAAGGATCTAGAACTAGAAATACCATTTGACCCAGTCATCCCATTACTGGGAATATACCCAAAGGATTATAAGACATGCTGCTATAAAGACACATGCACATGTATGTTTAGTGCGGCACTATTCACAATAGCAAAGACTTGGAATCAACCCAAATGTCCATCAGTGACAGACTGGATTAAGAAAATGTGGCACATATACACCATGGAATACTATGCAGCCATAAAAAAGGATGAGTTCTTGTCCTTTGTAGGGACATGGAAGCAGCTGGAAACCATCCTTCTCAGCAAACTATCGCAAAAACAGAAAACCAAACATCGCATGTTCTCGCTCATAGGTGGGAATTGAAAATGAGATCACTTGGACACAGGAAGGGGAACATCACACACCGGGGCCTATTGTGGTGGGGGCAGGGATAGCATTAGGAGATATACCTAACGTAAATGACTAGTTGATGGGTGCAGCACACCAACATGGCACATGTTTACATATGTAACAAACCTGCACGTTGTGCACATGTACCCTAGAACTTAAAGTATAATTTAAAAAAAGAATATTTCCTATTGATATGACAAAACAGACTTTTTAATGTAAAGTTCAGAACTTTTATATGAGATACTTTGGGAGCAAAACTAAATACCAAATCTTCAGAACACATTTTATTTTTCTGGAATTAGCAAAGGTATCAAAGGCAATGAACAAATTGTGAACACTGGCCGCACTTGATCACTTGATTCCAAGCATGCAAACAAAGCTGGGACCTTGATGGGACCATCAGGCATAACTGACATTATAAGAATAACAAATCTTGGTAAATGAAAATTTATAGTTAAATATTCTGAGTAATAAAAGCGGTTTACATTAGAAATACACGTGTAAATCTGTTCAATCATCAAAAGATAGAAAACTTAAATGTGCACAACTGAATGCAGGATTTTTGGAGCAAGAGATCATAAATGGAAGAGTCTCATATCCAAGTGGATTGGGCAGAAAACGGTATTAATATTCTATTACTGTTATAACAAATTACAACAAACTTAGTGGCTTAAACTATCTAAGTTTACTATTTTATAATTCTGCGGGTCAGAAATCTGACATGGGTCTCACAGAACTGACATCATGATTTTTGGCAGAGCTTTGTTTATTTCTGGAGGTTCTAGGAGAGGCTCCATTTCTGGCTCACTTGAGTCATTGACAGAATTCAGTTTCTTGCAACTGTAGAACTGAGATACCTGTTTTCTTGCTAGTGGCCAGCTGAGGGCCTTCCTGTTTCTAGAAGCCACCCACATTTCTTGTTTATGGTCCCCTTACACATTTTTGAGTCTCTCTTATGGTTTGAATTTCTCCTCCTTCTTTCTTCTCATCTCTGTGACCCAGTCAGGAAAAGTTACTGGCTTTACTCAGGTGATTACACTGAACCCACTTGGACAATCTAAGATAATCTCCTCATCTCAAGGTCAGTACCCTTAATGACATCTGCAAAATCCTTTTCCCCATGTAAGGTAAAATATTTGCAAGTTCTGGGGATTAGAACATAAACATCTTGTGAGGGGTAGAGGTAGGGGCCATTATTCTGCCTACCACTACTATCATACAAGTAAACACTTCAAAAGGATGCCTCATAATGTATACATTATTAAATAAAATAAACAGCATAGCCATTTTCACAGAGTAAACAATTATAATATGTTTATCTTATGAGAGTAGATCTTAGGATCCCATAAAATGTCAACAAATTTAGCACGAGCATTGATACCTTCTGGTGCTAATTATAAGGAAAAAAAATTGATATATTACTACTCAGAATATTTTTGAGGTTTCTGACAAGGGAAAATTAAAATTAATGATCTTAATAAAACCTTCTAACAACAATTGCACAAAAACATCTCTAATATTTACCCTTAGGAACATTCAGAGTATTGAGTATTTAGCAAACCTGTTAAATGGCAGCATACTACTGTCTTTTGAGTTACACCGTTTTTAGCATTGTCAACACTGCTCATTGGCTCTTTCCTTTAACACTTGGATTTACATGTAATCATTGTTACACATAGGTTTCAGGGACAGTGTCTTCTTTCTCAACCAGGCTGTAGAGGTAGAGGCCATGAACCCTGTCAAACATATTACTTTGTAATTTTTTACTGTCTCTCATTTACTGTTTTCCATGATGATTGCCAGGTACTATGCAAAAAACATACTGATTTTGCTTTCCTCAGTAGTGAGGTGAATATATCCACATAATTTGTGTCATATAAAATGCTGCTGTCTATTGCCCATCATGAAGAAATTTATTTTGTAAATTATTTAGAAATATGTCCCCTAGGAATGAAGCTATATATTCTTGGCATGAAGGAATCACCCTGATATGGTTTGGCTCTGTGTTCCCACCCAAATCTCATCTGTAGCTCCCATAATTCCCACATCTTGTAGGAGGGACCTGGTGGGAGATAACTGACTTACAGAGATGGGTCATTCCCATGCTGTTCTCATAATAGTGAATGGGTCTCATGAGATCTGATGGTTTTAAAAATGGAGTTTCCCTGCACAAACTCTCTTTGCCTGCCACCATCCACCTAAGACATGACTTGTTCCTCCTTGCCTTAAGCCATGATTGTGAGGTTTCTCCAGCCACGTGCAACTGTAAGTCCAATTAAATCTCTTTCTTTTGTAAATTACCCAGTCTTGGGCATGTCTTATCAGCACCGTGAAAACGTACTAATACACACCCACACTGTTACTTTAGTTTGAAACTTGAAAACACTAGATTCAATGACATGTTTTCACAATGACATGTTTTCACATAGTTAATGCACATAATCACTGTGGCTGAAGCACTTATTTTGAAAACACCTACATATCTAGTAGAAAGTAGATGTGAAATTCAATGTTGGCATCTCTAGTTATATATTTCACATAAAACTATCAAGAGCAAGGTATGAACATGAACAGATTTGGTTGAATAATGATCCCGTTACAGGTGAAATTTGGCTAAAAAGTTTGACAAGCTTTGGAAAGATAGCTTAAATGTGTATTTCCCTTACAGTGGCTGCCCTGTTGTCTCACTGCTCGACTGTACCTGCTAAGTATCTTATTTGAAAAAGTAAAGCAGTTTATTCTTATTTAAAGAGGTAATAAGAGTAGAAAACCATGAAGGTTATTCACAATTGCCAAACTGATAAATGGGACTAAAGGGAAAACAGATCCTAAGCATAGAAATCAATTTAGGTTTCCTACTATGACATTGGCTGTAATTATAATGTCATCCTTGATACATTGACTCTTTTTTTCTGATCTCTAAACTATCTAGTGTTTTCCCCAAAGAAGACAAAAGTACTAATTGAATTGTGCATTTTGTTTGGAAAATCAGTTGTTATCATAGATTTATTAGGACATTTATTTTACATATGCAAATTTATTATGTAAAGACTACTTTGTGAAAATGGTACCTTTCATATTTACTGATAATTTTATACTATTTAAAACATTTTATAATAAATATTTATACATATTTGCCTATTACTTTTTCATTAATCAAGAAGATATTTTTCAATAGTTAATGTAAAGTACTATATAATATATCACATTTGTGATGATAGTGAATTATTAAGAATCTTGGTAACATCAAAAAAGTCACATTTGTTAATACCCCACAAACCTCATCAGAAGTATTTAAGTATTGATAAACCGTCTGCTCAGGGTTGCAGATTTGAGGAATTCAACACTCAAATTTTTCTTTGACAGATATACTACTCACTTTGGCTATAATGCTGTCACTTACTTTCCCTTTCAGTAGCAAATTCACTTTGTTTCTTCACAAAGAAATCAATTACCCACGTTCGAATGACAATAGTTTGCATGCTAGTCATTTTGCCAGGTAAACATAGTGTTCTATGAAAAAAGTGGCTAGTTCATCTTACACCTCAATCTCACAAGTGGTTTTCCCAGAGAAAAACATATTTTGATTTGCAGCAGAACTGCTTTATTAAAAATATGTATATTCATTAAATATTTATTAAAATATTAAAGATATAAACACTCAAAGCTAACGATTTTTAAAATTAATAATTTTCACTGCTTCAACAAAACATTCTTAAATGAAAATGTATTTTTTTAGCTGTGAGCATGTGGTGGTAAAGATTACATTAATACTAATACAACAGAATGCCTGTGCTTTAACTCATGTGTAAGAGTCAGGTATTTGACCTACTAATGTTTTTACAACATCAGTCTAAATATTAATGTAACAGAAAAACACAAATAACATAATAGTATTATTATGAAAATAGTTTTCAACTGTGGACCACTTTAAAGAGTTTAAGTCCCCCAGGAGATCATAGAGCATATATTGAGGACTCTGCTGATATTGTTAAGGCTGCTTTAATACACTGTATTTGTATGTGTGTGTGTGTGTGCATGTGCGTGTGTGTGTGTGTGTGTGTGTGTTCTAAAGTTCAAAAAACAGTTACCTGTGTTGATACATAAAGAAAAATTTCTAGAACAGAAATAATACAAGAGCATATACACTAACTGGAATATAATTAACTACGTTTATTTTTCCAAATTGACCAAAAATGTCAACTCCAAATAATCCAAACCATTTAAAACAATTATAAAAATTACTAAATAAGACACATGCACACGTATGTTTATTGCAGCACTATTCACAATAGCAAAGACTTGGAATCAACCCAAATGTCCATCAGTGACAGATTGGATTAAGAAAATGTGGCACATATACACCATGGAATACTATGCAGCCATAAAAAAGGATGAGTTTGCGTCCTTTGTAGGGACATGGATGCAGCTGGAAACCATCATTCTTAGCAAACTATCACAAGAACAGAAAACCAAACACCGCATGTTCTCACTCATAGGTGGGAACTGAACAATGAGATCACTTGGACTCAGGAAGGGGAACATCACACACCGGGGCCTATCATGGGGAGGGGGGAGGGGGGAAGGATTGCATTGGGAGTTATACCTGATGCAAATGACGAGTTGATGGGTGCAGCAGACCAACATGGCACAAGTATACATATGTAACAAACCTGCACGTTATGCACATGTACCCTACAACTTAAAGTATAATAATAATAAATAAATTAAAAAAATAAAAATAAAAAAAATAAAAATAAATTACTAAATAACAAAATAATAGAAAGAACCTTATCTAAATTATGATTATAGATTATTTTAAAAATAATAACTATATATATTTATATACCATATATAGTTACTATATATGTAGTTTCTTAACATATGGCATTTAGTCTATGATTTCTTATGGTATCTTCAATATGTTATCTTAATATATGCTATTTCACAAAGTCACACTTAGAGTAAAACTTAAACTTTTACTACTTTAATCAATATTAATGCACTGAACATCCAACTTAAACCTTAAACAAGAACAAAAAATTTTAAAACGTGTCTTCTTTTAAATTTTTATTTTAAGTTCCAGGGTACATGTGCAGCATGTGCAGATTTGTTACAGAGGTAAACTAGTGCCATGGTGGTTTGCTGCACACATCATTCCATCACCTAGGTATTAAGTCTAGCATCCATTAGCTATTCTTCCTGAATATGCATTATTTTTTAACAAAATTAAACTGGTAGTATTTATTTTAAGATAAAAAAAGTGCCAAATATTAGTAAATTTAACAACATAATTTCTCTTTCTATTAGTATTCAATTATCATTTCCTTGATAGACTGTGATATATATGATGATATTTTCTATTGGATTATACCACCAGAAAATCAGTAATCTTGGAAAAGATGCATATTTTTCTGATTATGATGACAGAAAAATTATTGAAATTATCAAAACAATTAGGAAATACAAAATATCAATAATGTTTTTTATCACCATTTTCATCTTTTTTTTCTTAAGGTCTAGCTAATGTAAAAAAAATAAAAAGCACATTTATGAAAAGTAGGAATATGGATATTATTAGTATTATTTACATATGATAATTTACTGGAAAGTGACAAAAATGCTGCATTTTATAAAAGTAAAACTTTTCTATATAACAGAAATTACTAAGCAGAAAACAGAATGGGATACATGCAAATTACATAATATGATTTTGAATAAGTAAACACCTGTGTGTGTCTGCACATTTGTGTTTATATTTGTTTTTATATTAGCACAAAGAAAAAAGTTGTTGAGGGACACAAAGTGGTACGCTAAAACAGTACAGGGATAATGGAAGAGGCTAGGAGCAATTGCAACTTTATTTTTATACCTTGGTACAATGAAACATGCATTACTCTTTTTAATTGTTGAAACATATAAAACATTTAAGGAAAAATGGTATATTAGTTAGAAGAACTGAAACACCATCAATGCTTTTAAACATAAGCAATTTGTAGACATTATCTAAATAAAAATACAGAGATATCTGTGAAAAATAAAAGAGAAGACAAGATTTGAAGAAATGAAGAAAAATTATTGATGTTTCAGGATAGGGAATCCCAATATTATAAATATTATATTTCATCTGTAAAATTATCTCAGTTTAGGACTTGATAAAAAATATACTAAGTATATCTTGGAATAGGGAAAAAAGTCACCAAGAATTATTTGAAGCGAGGTAAAGAAAGAGATGAGTTCTGTACAAAATACTTAAAAGCAATATTTTAAAATCTATTTTTAATTAAAGTATTTTACTGGTCCAGAATCAAAAAGATAATTTCAAGGCATCAGAATTGAAAGTCTACATCATACTACTTTTTAATATAATTTGACAGTATGGCACTTCAAATTAAGCAAACATAAAACATCACATTATCAAATGAAACTCAAACAAATCAGACAACTTGGTACAAATTCTCCCTAATAACTAAGGCTGCAAGGAATCAAGAAGCACAGATGTCTCTCAGTCAAGTTGCAAGTTACTTCACCCAGCAAGATGCTTTTATGTGATAAAACATTCAATTTTACACATCAGGGTGTTGCATAACTTATATGATATTCTCGAAGGAGACATACTTAATAAATGAATTGAGTAAATGTGTATTTACTATGAGCAATCCTCTACCTGGAACACTCTTCATGGTGCATTCCATAGATCAGGACTACCCTCCCAGAAATTACTGTCTGTCCACTTACCAGGAGATCCGTTATTTACAATGGGATTAGACAGTTACTTTTTTCCCCCTGGAAGTAGTTCTCCCCGATCCTTCAATCAGAAAACAAATGGATCACAGCCTGACTATTTTAATTCTTTGCTCAAGCTTTTCTAGTGGTCTCTCTCCATTGGCTAATTTTAACTTTTTCATAGCATAGTAATTTCTGGAAAATAACACTTTTTACATAATGGTTGAAGGCTTCAGGAGTGAGTATTCTGTTAGTTCACACAAGAAGTGCTTATTTAAAAAAGCTTGACACGCCTCCCCTCACCTTTTTGCTCCTTCTCTTGTTTTGTGATGCCTGCTCCCCCTTGCCTTCCACATCCATGAAAGCTTCCTGAGGTCTCTTGGCAGAAACAGATGCTGGCTCCATGTTTCTTGTATAGCCTGCAGAACTATGAGCCGAATCAACCTCTTTTTTATGTTACCCAGACTCAGATATTCTTTTACAGCAGTCCCTAAGCTTTCTAGCACCAGGGACTTTTTTCCTGGAAGTCACGTTTTCTACCACTTTGTGGGGCGGGGGCGTGTGTGGGTGGAGAGGGGATGTTTTCTGGATGAAACTGTTCCACTTCGAACCATCAGGCATCAGTTAGATTTTCATAATCTAACTGTAGATTAGATTGTGCAGCCTAGATCCCTCACATGCACAGTTCACAAGTTCATGTTCCTATGAGAATCTAATGCCGGCTAATGATCTGACAGGAGGCGGAACTCAGGCAGTAATGCCGGCTTACTGGCCACTCACCTCCTTTTGTGCTGCCTGGTTCCTAACCGGCCACTGACCAGTATCAATCAACAGCCTGGGACTTGGGAACCCTTGCTTTATAGTAATGCAAACGGGCTAAGACATATGGTTACTATAATATGCTTTAAAGCACAATCTTCATTTTAGATAGGGTGATGTTTTTACTATGGATCTTGGATAGTCACTTAGTGTGACTGAGAGTTCACTACTGGGGGATGATCAAATATTGTTCAACAGAACAGGCTGTTCTCGAGGCTGCTACAGGTACCTTAGCTACTCACCTCCCTCGCCTTATATTGGTTTTTTTTGCTAATTTAAATAATAATTGTTAGAAATTTATTTTTATTGGTAGAAGTAAATTCTAGAATTACCATAGTGAATTTTTTAATAAAAAGGTCTCCCATTACTTAAATCACTAAGTATTACACTCTGTACACATTGGTGTATTTTACAAGAAAACATTCGATGGGATAATTTGGAAATAAGAAAAGTGGAAAAGTTCATCACCACAATAATTTGCAAAACACTTCTCTAGAATGTAGCCACACCTGCCTCTAGGGACCTTTTCACTGCAAGGAATGGTTAAGTATTTTAGTTATAAAATACTCAGTATAAAAGGGTGCCATATTTTGGGGTGACAGTACTTGACTCCTTAATTACCTAATATCATCATTACTAATTTACTTTACTAACACGCAAAAAGAAGTGTGAGTAGCTCAGGGAAGGATCACATTTTGCTTATCTTTGTATTGCACTATTTTTTCAGTCAGTGTCTGGCTTACAACCAATAATCACTGATCATACAATAAATAAATAGATGAAATGTACATGCATATATTTTATACATACATATATGTGTATATAGATTTTTATATAGTCAGTTTTGTTAATTATGACCATTTGGATTATTTCAAGGGCTAAACAAACCTCACAAAGCTTTAATAAAAGTTAAATACAATACAACAAGAGAAACAACACCGCAGAAAAACATCTGAGACAGTCTGACACTTCTAGAGATAGCTTCCACAGTCATTCCTTAATCTCATAGGAAGTGCTGCATCTTCAGAAGGTGAACCACTAAGATATGTGTGAGATACACTGATCTCAGTAAAGACACAGTGTCACACAAGGAGGGGTCTTTTAGAACCCTTTAGTCAGAACTAATTTGCATGGCAAGGTTCAGTAATAGAAACTAAGACACAAAACAGAAACCAAATTGTGACTGGGCTATGAGATAATCAAATAGCTAGTAAAACATTATTTCTGGTTGTGTGCATGACGGTATTTCTGGAAGAGATTAACATTTGAATTGGTAGACTGCATGATGAATATCGCCCTCAACAATATGGGTGGGCATGATCCAACCCCTTAAAGACCCAAATAGAAGAACCAATCAAAGGAAGAGAGACTTCTCTCTTCTTAAGCTAGAGGAAACCCATCTTTTCCAGCCCTCAGACACAAATCTGAACTCCTGGTCCTCGGGCCTTCAAACTCAAACTAGGATTTACGCTATTGGCTCTCTGGGTTTTCAGACCTTTAAGCTAGACGAGAACTATATACCTGGCCTGCCTGTGCCTCCAGCTTGAAGACAGTAGATTGTGGGACTTCTCAGACTCTGTAATCATGTGAACGAATCCCTAGTCATAAATCTCATTCCATGTACATATGTATGTATGTATGTATCTATCTATCTATCTATCTATCTATATTCTATTGATTCTGTCTGTCTAGAAAACCCTGACTAATACATAGATGCATACCATCAACTATTACATTTCATATTTAAAAATGATGACAAACTACTCCCTGATGCATAGCCTGCTTTCTGGGATGTTCTGTACCCTAACTCAGAAACACCTCAATCACCAGTTAGTACATTCCATTCAGGCTTGGTCAAGAATTAGTACCATGTCTTCACTCCAAGTCTTTAGGGAGATAAGCATAGTGCTTTGAGAGATCAGATCCCCATGAAACTTCATTTACACAATGTGGGTGTTATATTTTTGGTGGGGAGTGGAGAGAGAGAGAAGCCATAATGGAGTCCCATAATGACAGTGTTCATGCTTCAAAAGAAACAGTAAATCTAATACACTTCCTCGAAAGCTGATTTATTAAGATCGTAATCATAATCCAGAAACAGGAAAACAAATGCTTATATTTTCTTTGACCTCACATGGAAGCAGAAAAATCTATTCTTTAATTTAAAAACAACTATCTTGCCAAAATAATTTTTTTAGCTAAATTAGTATTAGAAATGATGAATGGTCAAGATAATTATTGGATTAAATTTAGATGGGGAAAACACTGGCTTCTAAATTTAGTGGGACAATAGGTTCAGCAACAAAAAGCCTTCCCAAAGAGTCTCATTTTCATATATATGTGTATGTTTTTTCATTTGTATATCCCTGATTTTCTTGCCATATTTTAATTGTGAAATGGTGTGCAAATTACTTACCCTCTCGTGCATGTTTCTTTATCTGTATAATGGGAATTAAAATAGTATCTTCCTCACTGTATGTTATGGGAATTAAAGTAGTTTATAGCCATAAACTGTTTAAAATAATTTGCATTACACAAAATATGTGCTCAAGAATATTAAACAGTATGTTATTGTTAGCCACATTAGTGTGCCATATTATGCTCTTAAGGGTTCTCAGACATCTGATTTTATTATTTCTCAAATGCTTTAATGGTCAGGAGTTTGTGTTTATGTTATTTCTCTGTCCCATTTTTTTAAAACTTTAGGTCAATGCTACACAGGCCTGATTGTTCATTTAATTAATGTAAGTTTTAGTGTTATTTGGTACAGGTGTGTTCTATTTCTTTTACATAGCCCCAAGCTGATCATGTCTAATGTGTCTTTTACTATGAATTTTTTTTTAATTGGGTCATTCTCATATTATTGCTAAGATAGACATTTCAGTGATGTTTACATTTTATATGGCCTGAAAATAAATCAAGATTTTTTAAATTTTTAAATGTATTACAAATTGCACCACAATCATTTCCAAAATTAAATAAACATAGCAATAACCATTGCATTGTATATATTCTTTTTGCAATAAACTTAATTTTTAAAAAACTTTATTTGTTTTAGAAAAGTTTTAGGTTCACAGCCAAGTTGAGCAGAAGATAAAGATTTCCCATGTATTTTCTTCCCTCATATTTTTGCAGCTTCCCCCATAACTGATGTCCTGCACCAGAGTGGTACACTTGTTACAATTGATGAACCCACGCTGACACATTATTATCATTCAAAGACCATAGTTTATGTGAGGTTCTGTCTTGCTAGCACGTATTCTTTTCATGTATTTATTATGAAACGTTTTCAGTACTTTTAACTCTCTGGGTATTCATACCACTTTAGAACCTTTAAAATAGGCCCCCAATATATGAAATACCCAAAATAAATAATGTGCCTGCATTTACCATTTCATGATATTTCAAATAAAAATAATATGAAAAATATTTTCCAATCAAAATAACAAAATAACATAGTTGAAAGGATCCTCCAAGGTGACCTACAAATTAAGAAAATTAAAGACAGATGCACAGTCTGAGATTGTTGCATAAACTGCTGTTTCCTGGAAATAATTTTTATAAAATTGACTCTGGTGTCATAAAGTAGTTAACAAATCTCCAGCTCCAATCAAAGAGCAAAATTATCTACAAAATCAGGCTCAATTATTGCACTTTAAAACAAAAGTTGTATAATTCCCAGACATCATCATCACCATTATTATTATTAATCAGGCTTCTCAAGCAGCATTTTAAATAATATTCTTCATCAGAAACCCCCTCCCCTCTATACACACAGGGATGATGAATAGAAGAATTTGCATTCTTAAATGAGCATGCCAGGAAATCAAAGGAAATTTTACAATATTGTAGACTCTGGAATCCTGCCGTGCTTGGTTTCCCACTGTGCCACACTAGATCCTGTTTTTCACAGTAAGATGACATGCACAGCAGGAAAACCAGACAAAAAGACTCTTAATTATCAGTAATGGCCCAACATTCAAAGATGCTAACTTCTGCAAACCTTGGAAGTAATTATTGTTTCCATTAGTGTTTCTGTTTATCCTTAGCTTTTAAAAACATTTGTTAGTCAATTAATGATTAATTTCCATGCTATCAGAAGACCCAGAGCATTTTAAATGAGACTTCTGCCCCTTAACACTCTATATAGGCATTCACATAATATTAACAGTTCGGTAATTTATACATACCTATAAATACAAACACTTTTTTACATTATTCTTCAGGTATCTAAAAGAACCTATGTAGAGAGATAGAAACAAAATGTTACTTTCTCAACATCTGTTAAATGTATTAGGAAACAAGAAATTAATTTTACTCATTTTATGTAAAGATAACAAAATAGTATGTAATGTTGCAGAAATTATATAGGAAATTATTAAATTTTAGAAATTATTAAATTAATTTCATAACTGTTTACTCTTAACAAAGGGGTTACTTTTCCATGTTAAATTTTTCAATAGCAATGTAGAAAATGAAACTAAAGTTTTTAAATCTCTTTGGGAATAAATAAAAAATAAGATCAAATTACTGATAATGCACATAAAATTTCATTTCTTTAAAGGAGTAACAAAAGACCATACAGTTTTATTAAATCTCTAGGCTGAAAAGAAACTTATATTTTAGTGTATTCCACTGAAAATCTCCATTTTTAAATTTAAAACTTTATCAAAATAGTTATCCGGTCTCTAAATAAGTTCCATGACAGAAATCTCACTGCTAATAAGCAAGCAGAAAGCTATTAGAATCATTCACTAATCATCAGGGAAATGCAAATTAAACCCACAATGAGGTATCACCTCACCCCTGTTAGGATGGCTATTCTCAAAAAGACAAGATGTAACAAATATCGGTCAGGTTGTGGAGAAAAAGAAATCCTTGTACATTGTTGGTAAGACTGTTAACTGGCATAACAGTTACAGAAAATAATACATAAGTTCCTCAAAATATTAAAAATAAAACTAACATTACCCAGTAATCCTTCTTCTACATATATACCCAATAGAAATGAAGAGTATGCTGAAAAGACATTTGCACTCACATGCTTATTGTAGCATTATTCTCAATAGCCAAGATATGAAAATAACCTAAGTATCCATCAATAAATAGATAGATAAAGAAAATGTAGTTATTATTTAGTCTTAAAAAAGAAAGAAATCCTGCCATTTGTGACACCATGGATAAACCTGGAGGACATTACACTAAGTGAGATAAGTCAGGTACTGCATGATCTCCCTTATATGTGAAATCTAAAAACGTGGAGCTCATAGAAATAGTAGAATGGTGGTTACCAGGGACTGGAGAGAGGATAAAGTGGAGTGATTCAGGTCAAAGGGTACAAACTTTCAGTTATGAAGGATAAATAATTTCTATAACTCTAATGGCCAACATGGGGAGTATAGTTAATTATACTATGGTTAATAATATAGTTAATAACTATAGCTAATAGTAATAATTATTAACTATAATTATAATTATTATTTACTATAGTTAATAATTTTCTAAGAGAAGAATCTTGTGTTCCTACTATAAATTTCTAAAAAAGGTAAATATGTAAGGTGATGAATGTGCTAATTAGTTTGATTGTCATAATTATTTCACAATGTATACGACTATTGAAGCATCAGGTTGTACACCTTATACATATACAATTTTGTAAACCATGCTTTAATAAAGCTAAATTAAAAAAAAAAAAAAAGCTAAAGAAGATGGTACGACCACTGGACTCTACACTTTTTTCTCTAACTTTTCTAGGAAATTACTTTTACCAGCGGAAGAGACAGAATGAGCATACCTTCCAAGTCTGATTGGATCATCCCAAGCAACTTATCAAAAGCTCAAGTTTCTATGAGAGCCTTGACTGTATCATTAAAATTTGAAGAGATTTTGCTTTCTACTCCAAAATGCATCTTTATTTGTGATAACATAATATTTATTATCATTATTTATAAGCATAAGATTGATCCTTTGATTTCTCAACATCTGTACTGAGTTAATGAGCCACAAACATATCAGTTCAGCTCCGTCTGTTATCTTTTCTTAGTGTCATATGTTTTCAGCAATAAGCTCACACAATAATGTTTATACAAAAGGCCAATGTATCTACATGCATGAATTTTTATATGTCTATCTATATGTACAGGCTATTTCTGGGTAGACATTGAGAGGAAGTCCAGAAAACACTATCAAAGAGGGAGTTTTAGTGCAATAGTCCCAGGCAAATATTTGTGAAGTTTGTATTGTGTTTCTTTGTGATGAGAAACCAACTTGTTTTGTATCAAGTGAATACTCAAGTGTTTATCCACCTGTCTTGTATGCATTTTGAAGAATTTTTCACAAAACAAGTGCCTGATATTCTTCATTTTTTAAACCATGAATATTGGGATTTTCATAATGTGAATTATCTAAATGTCTCAGTTGATGAATACATAAATCCTTGCACTTTTTATGTAACTCTCAGACTTTATTTTCTCTAAAGCAATCTTATCATGAGATATTAAAACACTCCATTTTGCATTGCAGTTGATACTATATAGTTATAGCTCAGCCCTGAAAGTACATATGATAATTAAGTCACCTAAGGAGTAATTCTTTATCATTTACAGGATTGCTGCCTACATTCACTACATCAAAATGTTCAGTTTGTCATAGCTACCTTTTTAGATATATGTAAAATTTAAAACAAGAAATTTTGTATTTTGTTTGCAAGATTCTGAATGGCAATGGCCCAGACTAGGCCAGGATATATCTATTTAATAAGGCAAACTTACAAAAGCACATCTCATTTTATTAAATAGTTATAAAAATTGTGTATTCAAAAACCATTTTAAAAATTAATGGAGCATTTTAATAATCCTAGAAGTCCAAAGATCATGAAGAAACTCTCTGACTCAAGATGTTGCTAAATATTTGTGACCAATGTATATATTGTGGGTGCTCAATGAGCTTGATGTAAACTACCTACCTTGCCGGTCTACATTATTTTTTCCCAGTCAATACTATTCTCCTATATACACACTCAAAAATTTATTTTCTCAGAAATGTATTTGCTAATTACTGCATCATCACATACTTTGAAAACTAGGCAACCCATAGACATTATTATTAACATAGCTACCAAAAAAAAAGCCATTTTCTTAGTATTTACTATTTTATACAATTCTTAGAAAAAAAATATAGACTAAACTTGAACTTTCAAGTAAATTTTCAAGTTTATCTTCTGAGTAAATAGAAAATGTGTTGTTTGAGATTTTTGTACAAATAAGAAATAATATCTGACTTGACTAATTACTTTCACTCAAAGAGATGTGTCTGCCATGATTCAGGCCTTTAATATTTTTATATCATGTGATAATTTTGTCTCAAGGCAATTCTAGAAGAGATTCTAAATAATGTTTCATAAAATGTTGTACCTGCTTATTCATGTGTTCTATTCATCACATTAGCTCCTAGCTAGGACTTCTCTATTATTGGTTGCGGAAAAGCTCTTTTAGAGGTACAAAGAGGAGGTGGTACCATTCCTTCTGAAACTATTCCAAACAATAGAAAAAGAGGGAATCCTCCCCAACTCATTTCATGAGGCCAGCATCATCCTGATATCAAAACCTAACATAGACACAACAACAACACAAAATTTCAGGCCATTATCACTGATGAACATCGAAGCAAAAATCCTTAATGAAATACTGGCAAACCGAATCCAGCAGCACATTAAAAACCTTATCCACCATGATCAAGCTGGCTTCATCCCTGGGATGCAAGGCTGTTTCAACACACGCAAATCAATAAACATAATCCATCACATAAACAGAACCAATGACAAAAATCACATGATAACCTCAATACATGCATAAAAGGCCTTTGAAAAAATTCAACACAGCTTCCTTCTAAAAACTCTCAATAAACTAGGTATTGAAGGAACGTATCTCAAAATAATAAGAGCTATTTATGACAAAACGACAGCCAACATCATACTGAATGGGTAAAACCTGGAAGCATTCCCTTTGAAAACAGGCAGAAAACAAGGATGCCTTCTCTCACCACTCCTATTCAACATAGTTTTGGAAGTTTAGGCCAGGGCAATCAGGCAAGAGAAGAAATAAAGGGTATTCAAATAGGAAGAGAGGAAGTTGAATTGTCTCTTTGCAGATGACATGATTGTATATTTAGAAAACCCCATCGTCAAGCCGGGCACAGTGACTCACACATGTATTCCCAGCTCTTTGGGAGGCTGACGTGGGCCAATCACTTGAGGTCAGGAGTTCCAGACCAGCCTGACCAATATCATGAAACCCTGTCTCTACTAAAAACACAAAAATTAGCCAGGCGTGGTGGCATGCGCCTGTAATCCCAGCTACTTGGGAGGCTGAGGCAGGAGAATAGCTTGAACCATGGAGACAGAGGTTGCAGTGAGCCGAGATCGTGCCATTGCACTCCAGCCTGGGAAACAAGAGCGAAACTCCATCTCAAAAAAAAAAAAAAAAAAAAAAGAAGAAGAAAAGAAAACCCCATCATCTCAGCCCAAAATCTCCTTAAACTGATAAGCAACTTCAACAAAGTCTCAGGATACAAAATCAATGTGCAAAAATCACAAGCATTCCTATACACCAATAACAGACAAACAGAGAACCAAATCATGAGTGAGCTCCCATTTGCAATTGCTACAAAGAGAATAAAACACCTAGGAATACAATTTACAAGGGATGTGAAGGACTCCTTCAAGGACAACTACAAACCACTGCTCAAGGAAATAAGAGAGGACACAAACAAACGGAAAAACTTTCCATGCTTATGGCTAGGAAGAATCAATATCATGAAAATGGCCATACCGCCGAAAGTAATTTACCGATTCAGTGCTATCACCATCAAGCTACCATTGACTTTCTTCACAGAATTAGAAAAAACTTCTTTAAATTTTATATGGAACCAAAAAAGAGCCCATATAACCAAAACAATCCTAAACAAAAAGAACAAGCTTCAGGTATCATGCTACCTGACTTCAAGCTATACTACAAGGCTACACTAACCAAAACAGCTTGATACTGGTACCAAAACAGATATATAGACCAATAAAACAGAACAGAAGCCTCAGAAATAATGCCGCACATTTACAAACATCTGATCTTTGATAAATCTGACAAAAACAAACAATGGGGAAAGGATTCCCTATTTAATAAATGGTATTGGGAAAACTGGCTAGCCAT
This sequence comes from Theropithecus gelada, assembly GCF_003255815.1. Lineage (NCBI taxonomy): Eukaryota > Metazoa > Chordata > Mammalia > Primates > Cercopithecidae > Theropithecus > Theropithecus gelada. The sequence continues at coordinate 97,777,829 of NC_037673.1, forward strand.
ATGCATAAAACTGAAACTGGACCCCTTCCTTACACCTCATACAAAAATTAACTCAAGATGGATTAAAGACTAGACATAAGACCTAAAATCATAAAATCCTTAGAAGAAAACCTAGATAATACCAATAAGGACATAGGCATGGGCAAATACTTCATGACCAAAAGCAATGGCAATAAAAGCCAAAATTGAGAAATGGGATCTAATTAAACTAAAGAGCTTCTGCACAGTAAAAGAGGCTATCATCAGAGTGAACAGGAGACCTACAGAACAGGAGAAAATTTTTGCAATCTATGCACATGACAAAGGGCTAATATCCAGAATCTACAAGGAACTTAAGCAAATATCCAAGAATAAAACAAACAACCCCATCAAAAAGTGGGTGAAGGATATGAACAGACACTTTTCAATGGAAGACATTTATGCAGCCAACAAATACATGAAATACCTGAAAAAAAACTCATCATCACTGGTCATTAGAGAAATGCAAATCAAAACCACAATGAGATATTATTTCACACCAGTTAGAATGGCGATGATTAAAAATTCAGGAAACAACAGATGCTGGAGAGGATGTGGAGAAATAGGAACGCATTTACACTGTTGGTGGGAGTGTAAATTAGTTCAGCCAATGTGGAAGACAGTGTTTGGTATTTCTCAAGGATCTAGAATCAGAAATACCATTTGACCCAGCAATCCCATTACTGGGTATGTACCTAAAGGATTCTAAATCGTTCTACTATAAAGACACATGCACACATATGTTTATTGCTACACTATTCACAATAGCAAAGACTTGGAACCAACCCAAATGCCCATCAATGATAGACTGGATAAAGAAAATGTGGTACATACACACCATGGAATGCGATGTAGCCATAAAAAATGATGTGTTCATGTCCTTTGCAGGGACATATATGAAGTTGGAAACCATCATTCTCAGCAAACTAACACAGGAACAGACAACCAAACACTGCATATTCTCACTCATAAGTGGGAGATAAACAATGAGGACACATGGACACAGGGATGGGAATATCCCACACTGAGATCTGTCATGGGGTGGGAGGCTAAGGGAGGATAGCATTAGGAGAAATATCCAATGTAGATGACGGGTTGATGGGTGCAGCAAACCACCATGGCACATGTAAACCTATGTAACAACCTCCCAGTTCTGCACATGTAACCCAGAACTTAAAGTACAATTTAAATAAATAAATAAATACAATTACTTTTTAAATGTAGCTGCAAGTAAGCTGTTTTCATGAGTCAGATGCTCTCTAAATGATATCAACAATTAGATATTTATAGCTTTACAAAATAATGAAGGGATCTTTATTCAGTGTCTAAATGGACACCTTTCTTTTTAGATATACTATTATTGTTCACTGCTCATTTCATTTTCCACAGTTGGTAACCTCTGCTTTCAATTCACATCAATGGCAGTTCTTGACCTTTGCAAGTTGATCTAAAATGTATTCTCAGTCCCCTTTATCTGTGCTTCCCCTAGCCCCATCTTAAAAGATGAGGCAGCAGATTTATGGCAATCCATCTGAAATCAAGAATTCAACATAGTTTTATTAATTGAAGCACTTAATTATCTTAAATGAATATTTAGACTTGTAGGAGCTCTAAGATTACTTTCTAGCTCCATTGCCTGGGCAACAAATGGTAAACTGTATATTAGAAGATTACTTGCATATTGATTTTATTCTGAAATGTGAGATAGATTATTTGCAGTTATTTAGTATTAAAATTTCAAGCTCTGTCTTCACAAAGCTTTGACAGAAACGTTGGTTATATATTTATATATATAGTTTTTTTTTTGTTGTTTTGTTTTGAGACAGGTTCTTGCTCTGTCACCAGGCTGGAGTGTAATGGAGCGATCTTGGCTCACTGCAACCTCTGCCTCCTGGGTTCAAGCAATTCTCCTGCCTCAGCCTCCCAAGTAGCTGGGACTACAGGCAAACACCACCATGCCCAGGTAATTTTTGTATTTTTAGTAGAGACAGGGTTTCACCATGTTGGCCAGGATGGTCTCAATCTCTTGACCTTGTGATCTGCCTGCCTCAGCCTCCCAAAGTGCTGGGATTACAGCTGTGAGCCACCACGCCCGGCCAACATTGGCTATATTCTAAGAAAACATTATGATTTAAACTTAAAATTTTTAAATGAGTATAGAATGCAGAAAATCTCCAACATAATTATCTAATTTTATTATTTTTAATTTAGTTTTTAAAAACAAATTTGTCCTTTTCCAATCTGTTTTTGGCCACATACATTCTTTGATTCTATTACTTATTTTTATTATTATTACTAGAAACACACACATACACAGAGTACTGGGATATATTTTTTAAAATCCCACAGAGTTATCTGTATCAACCTTGTGTGGTGGTCACTTAAACCTAGAAGAAAGTCACTCTTACTTTTCTCTTTATCCTTGAATTCCCAAAATTAATAGGAAAATAAGTCAAACTCCCTAGTAAAGGTTATTTTAAGCCTATGCCTTAAATGGCTATTTAATAATCAAGGCAAATATCACAGACTTATTTTTAATACCCAAGTATGCAAAACATTAATCCTGATAATTTAAGATCAAGTTATACAAAAATCAATCCTAATATGTTTCTGTTGAGGATCAGACTATTCCTCCCCTGGAGAGTCTATCTTAACTCAGAGGGACAGAAATTACTTCTGGACTACATTCCTGTAATGATTGCATCACTCTCTGAAAACCACTTCCCTTCTTAGATGCTCTCCAATCATATGCCTCCTTTGGGGGCATTAAAGTGGCAAGTGCTCTAGACAGAAAGCTCATTTATCAAGTTCAAATTCTCAGGCAGCCATCTGTTAAGTGTAGAGATTTGTGATTTAATAATCACTGTTGTCACTGTCCCACAAATCACCTCTTTGAAGTGAAATAACCTCTATCCCATTACTCCAATAAAATAGATTGAAATTATCCCAATTCAACACTTTCTTATGCAGATGATAATTAATTTGCAGCAATAGGAAGTATAGTGTCAAATATGTTATAGGACTAAGCAGTACTGGTAAAATGCTCATTCTGCATTCTCATGTCTTGAAGAATTAGCATAGTAAAAATAATTGTGTTACACCTAAGCTGTATGTTACTTGCCTATATTTTTTTTCTACCTCAAAGATGGTAAGTCACTAACCGTCATTAGTTTTTGAGCCATCAGAAGCTTTAGATAATATATGGCATTTGTCCATGAAGATATATTCACAAGCAGCATCTAGTGGCTAAAGTCTATTTTATATTGGCAGATGTTGGCATGAGAGAACAGTGCTACGCTCTTCCTGTCTTGAGCAACATTACACATTATCTATCTTGACAGTGGGAATTGCACCTGCTTCCTGTGATTCCACAGTCTGTGTTTCACTAAATGCTCAGCATGATTGTTGGTATTATGCTACCATTCAGAAACCCCATCTAGGCAGGCATGGTGAGCTTAGGCAGCAACATTTAAAAAAGGGAAATAAATAAGTTAAAGTACAGAATAGTTACTGTTCAAGAAACATGCTTTAATCTAGCAAAACTGACTCTTCTCTTTTTTTTATTTTATTTTTATTTTTTATTATTATACTTTAAGTTCTAGGGTACATGTGCATAACGTGCAGGTTTGTTACATATGTATACTTGTGCCATGTTGCTGTGCTGCACCCAT